>NC_061119.1:113823200-113933754 GCF_002878395.1 Capsicum annuum
ATTATGTGTGTAGATTCATGTAAATCCATGATAAACCCTTGACTTGTGAAATTAAAGATGAATTATGATGGTCACTTATTGTTCAATACTATGTGCATATACTATGCTCCCCAAGTTCTTGCTAAATTGCCTATGTGAACTATTAAGAGAATGAAATCATGTCAAGTTAGCTTATGTGCAAGTTATATCATGCAAGTGTTTGTCAAAATACTCTAATGAATGAATGATGATCAAGTTCATAGTTTACATGTTTCATGTTATGCCATGTCTCTTAATTTATGCTATCAAGTCCTGGGGGTACTTGTACCCAACAATTTATCTGATTACTTAAAGCCATGGTCAGTCATAGAACAGTATCAGTCACGATACGATCAGTAGTACTCTCAGTCAGTTATAAAACTCAGGAAAACTCAGTAGAATCCATATTAATCCAGTCTAATTTAGTAGCTAGTTTAGACATTAGTAAACTCAGTCATCTAATAGAATTTAGTAGTATTTCATTGGTCAACGAAACTTAGTGAACTCAGTTTAGTTTAGCTAAAAGTATTCTCAGTAACCGTTTAGTCCAACCTAGTATAGACTAGAAATCAGTTTAGTGTCTATTCAGTAGGGAGTAGAATTCAGCACCAAGTTAACCCAAGGATGGGGGCATTTCTATTAGTAGAGAGTTTGACCCTTAGTAGAAATCCCTACGTTACAAAAATACGTAGCCAATGTAGGTTGAGGTATCTTTCTGCCAGATATTATAAGGGTTGATACTTCTCATCTGAGTTATCCTACCAGCGAGGGTTGACAAAAAAGCTTCCTATCAGAGAAGGTTAACTCACAACTTTTCTTTACTTGTGGAATGATATTAACACCCTTCCAACTAGGGTTACAGGTTGGACCCCAAATCAGTTAAAGAAGGGGCATGTTGGTTAGATGATTACCTCCCGCAGTCTCAGTTCCAGTGTCAGTCTTAAAATAGAACTCAAATCAGTTCTATAGATTCAGGACTATCACACATAGTCACTCAACTCAGTATGGTTCCACAGTACTCAAAACTATTAGATAAAGTTATTTAGATAATCAGTAATGTAGTATTTATAAACTCAGATATTAGTTATCAGTATCCAGACTCAGTACGCAGTATTAGCACAATCTCAATTACAATCTATGTATTATGCATGCACTTTTACTCAGTCATACTCATGTTATTCAGTTAGTATTATGCATGCATATAAACCCATATATTTCAACCTACCTCACTGAGCATGCTAGTACATTCAAAATACTGACACATGCTTTTCTTTATGCTATGATGTCTTATATCATAGGTTCAGACACACGGGTTCCAAAGCACCCTTAGCAGTTTAGATTCTCAATTTTCAGAGTAGTGTAAGTCCTCATAGTTTAAGGACATGCTTATTATTTACAGTACTTCAATTTTATTTTAGTAGATAGAGTTAGTTGGGGGCTTGTCTGATCAACTCCACAACTCAAACAGTTAGAGGCTTTTTCTGACTAGAGTATTTTCAAACAGTTGTTCAGTTTTTTAGTACTTATATTTAGTTTTGGTATTCTGATACCGCATTCAAATTTATTTATAGATTTGAACCTTACGGCATTTATTTTTGCCTATGTCCTTAATCATTATAGTATTTATTACACAGTTATTGCAGTAGGTACCAGTTATGGGTTAGCTTGTGGTCTTTTGGAATTATGAGCACCGTGTAGAAACCAGGGTATAGACTCAGGGCATTACAAACTTGGTATCTGAGCGTAAGGTTCAACAATGTCCTAAGAAGTCTAAAAGCCACATCTAGTAGAGTCTTGTGCATGGGTATATTGCGCGCCACACTTATGTACAAGAGGCTACGAGATATTTTGGGAAAAGTTTCCTTTCTTTTAGTATTCATATTATATGAGTGAGCATGAGCTCCAGTTACACTCTCTTTATAATCCTAGCTTCTCTTCCATTTATAGAATATTCCTCCAAAAAGGACTCAGGAAAGAGGAATGGTAAATCAGTCATCCCTTTTGCCCATCCATCCAGATCCTTTGGGTGAACATGTCTCCCACACAGAGTTTAGAGAAGCCTTCACCACCCTAGCTCATTCTGTGGAAGCCCAGAATGAATGTCGAGCTGTGGTTCAAGCTAACCCAGTGGCCAATACTGTTGTTGCTAGGAATTGAGATTTCACTTGAATGAACCCTCCATCGTTTATCGACTCTAATTTAGATCAGAACCCTCAGGAATTTCTTGATTAGGTGTAGAAGGTTACCGATATCATGGGGTGACTACTATTGAGACACTGAGTTGGCTGCATATCAGTTATAGGACATGGTTCACTCATGGTTCAAATAGTGAAAAGTAGAGAGGGTCGTAGATCCAGGATCCATAGAATGGGAGGAGTTTGCAGTTTCTTTTCTGGATAAGTTCTTCCCGCTAGAGTTAAGGGAAGTGAAGGTTTAGGTGTTTATGAACCTGAAGCATGACAATATGACAGTGTAGGAGTATTCTCTTAAGTTTACTCAGTTAGCCAAATATGGCCCGCATGTTGTAGCAGATAGTAGAGCAAAGATAGGTAAGTTCGTGTTAGGAGTATCTAGCAGTGTGGTCAAGGAGTATATGACCACAATACTTATTAAAGATATGGACATATCTGGGCTCATGGTCCATGCTAAGTAGATAGAGAAGGCCAAGAATAAAGAAAACGAGAGAGAGAAAAAGAGGGCTAGAATAGGTAGTTTTAATTTTGTTCAGCCTAAGTCAGAGGGTGGGAATCCTTCTCAGTTCTACCTGAAATCCTTAGTTCCAGATCCTTCCTTAGCCAGTGCTCCAGTACCAAAATTTATAGATGGAAACCAAGATAGGGCATCAGGCCCTAAACCCCAGGGCAATGTTAGCAGTGCCTGAACCAATCCTCTTTGCTTGAAGTGTGGTAGAAACAACTAAGGTATCTGTAGATCTGGGAATGAGGTATGTTTCAGATGTGGAAATCCAAGCCAAAGAGTCAGATAGTGTCCTCAAGTGGGTTCACAGAGTCAGCATAACCGTCCCCCAGCTCAGTTTAGTCGCCCAAATCAGCAGGGTGCCTCTTCCAATGCCACCAGTTAGCAGCGCCCAAATAGACTCTATGCTCTTCAGTTTTGATAGGATTAGAAAAGTTCCCCTGATGTGGTTATTGGTACGTTCGAAGCTTTCCATTTGTATGTTTATGCTTTGATAGATTCGGGAGCTTCTTTGTCTTTTGTTACTCCATATATAGCAGTTGATTTTGGAGTCAGTCCTAAAATTTGAGCAGAGCCTTTCTCAGTTTCTACCCTAGTGGGTAAATCTATCATAGCCTGATGGGTATACAAGAATTGTCCGGTTATGATATCTCAGAAAGTTACTTCAGCAAATTTAGTTGAATTAGAGATGACTGATTTTGATGTCATTCTCGGCATGGATTGTCTTCATTCCTGCTATGCCTCAGTCGACTACAGAAATAGAATTGTCTAATTTCAGTTTTTGAATGAACCCATCCTAGAGTGGAAGGGTAGTACTTCAGAACTTAGGGGTCAACTTATTTCTTACCTTCGGGCTAGAAAGATAATATATAAGGGATGTGTCTACCATCTCATTTGAGTCTAGGACTCTATTTCAGAAACCCCTACTCTTGAATTAGTATCAGTAGTAGGTGAGTACCCAGATGTGTTTCTGGAAGATCTTCCCGGAGTTTCTCCTGAAAAGGAAATTGATTTCGAAATTAATCTTCTCCCAGATACTCAGCCCATCTCTATTCCACCATAAAGGATGGCTCCAACAGAACTCAGAGAATTAAAATAATAGTTAAAGAATCTCTTAGGTAAGGGATTCATCAGCTCCAATGTGTCATCGTGGGGCACAACAGTTTTATTCATGCGTAAGAAAGACGGTTCTCTCAGAATATGCATAGATTACCGCTAGTTAAATAAATTTACAGTCAAGAACAAGTATCCACTCCCCAGAATCGATGAATTGTTTTACTAACTTTAAGGTGCCAGTTATTTGTCTAAGATAGACCTCAGATCAAGCTATCATCAGCTCAGAGTCAGGAAAAGTGACATCCCAAAAATAGGTTTCTGAACTCAGTACAGTTACTTTTAATTCTTAGTTATGTCCTTTGGTCTTACAAATGCCCCAACAACCTTCATGGACTTGATGATCCGTGTGTTCAAGAAGTCCTTGGACATATTCATCATAGTCTTCATAGATGACATTCTTGTTTACTCCTAAGCAAACACGATCATGCAGACCATCTCAAAATAGTATTGTAGACTCTCAAAAACCATTAGCTATTCACCAAATTTATTAAGTGTGAATTTTGGCTAAGGTCAGTAGCATTCCTTGCTGTATAATTTCCAGTGATGGCATTAGAATTGATCCTTAAAATATCAAAGCAGTGAGAAATTGGCCCAGGCCTATCTCTCCATCAAATATCAGTCATTTCTTGGTTTTGGCTGGCTATTACTAATGATTTATTGAGAAAGTTTTATCTATTGCATCCCTTCTATCCAGATTGACTCATAAGAAGTCAAGTTTTAGTGGTCAGAGTCTTGTGAGAAGAGTTTTCAGGAGTTAAAGACTCAACTCACTACAACTCTAGTGTTGACCCTACCTGGTGGTTTTGATGGTTTTGTTGTGTACTGTGATGTTTCTAAAGTTGGATTGGGTTGTTTTTTGATGAAAAGAGGTAAGGTCATAGACTATGACTCTAGACAGCTTAAGCCCCATGAGAAGAACTTACTCATGATCTTGAGTTAGCAGCAGTAGTTTTTGCCTTAAAGATTTGGAGGCATTATGATGTGTGACAGATGCTAACACATTTAAGGCTTTTAAATAAGAATAATTGCAAAGTCTTAGGCAAATTTTGTCATTTTTGATTGTTTTATCTTTGATTTTCCAGTGGAAGTCAAGAGGCAAGAGAACCAATAATGATGGAAGTAAAAGAGTTTAAATCTGAAGCATTTAGAAGAGAAGAGTGGCTGATGACATTCCTAATAAGTCTTCAGCACTTTGATAGGTTATCAGCTTCATCGTCAGCCTTAAATAGAGAATGGTATGCATTTGGAAGAAGTGACGATGACATGTGATAAGCCGTCAGCCTTGTGATAAACCATCAAAGTTGCCGTCAGCCATAGACAGAACATGAGAGCTGAGGTGGAGAAGTGAAGACATTGTCTGATATGTCATCATAGTTTTGATAAGTCATCAGAGTCGCCATCAGCCTTAGACAGAACATAAGAGCTGAGGTGGAGAAGTGACGACATTGTCTGATATGTCATCATAGTTTTGATAAGCCATCAGGATTCACCATTAGCCTTAAGAAAAAATTATCAAAATTGAAGAGGAGCTAACGACATTTGTGATAAGTCGTCAGCCTCCTGATAAGGCGTCAGGCATGTCGTCACCTAATCCGAGAAAAACACTAAACTTTGTGATTTTGTTTCCATAATTAAGCTGAAGTAGTTAAAGCATAGTTTAAGGTTTTCTAAGTAGGATTCAGAACCTATTTTGGAGCACAGATATTTTGTTATTTTCTCTCTAGTTTCTTGGCTTGAAGAAAGCCATTAACTTTGAAGAGATTATCATCAATATTTTGGGATTTCTACTTTGATCTAATCTAAAAAACACTCGTTGCTATTCATCTTGTTGTAAGTTCATATTTCAAATTATGAATTCAACTTTTTGTATCAATTATTACATTATGAGTGGCTAAATCCCTTTAACCCGAATTATGGGATCTATGGGTTAGGTTTTGGTAAGTTGCTAAGTGTTTAAGATTCTAAAGGTAATAGGACTCCTTGATAATTCTGAGGTTTAAATTATTGTCTATTGGTTGCAAATGATAGATAGAACCTGCTTTGATATGCTTGAGATAAGAAATCAACTATAGTAGGAAGTGAATTATTGACAGGGACTTGGAAGCTACCAACCTTCCGTTTAATAATTGACGCTGTAACAAGGTTAATTAACCTGAGGTAAAGCCTGGTCAGTGAATATAAATTCCCTAAGTCTGAGAGGATTAGGTAATTAAATTCTTAAGTAGGTCGAGAGACATTTAGGCATAACTTTGATAAAGACAATCTGTTGTTCCTACCTATCGTGAGAATCTTGAATCACTATTAGCATCTGTCAAGTACCAAAATCTATAGTAAATATAATTCTAGTTTTCCATGAACTCTTGATTACAAACACTGAAACTAAAGTGATCGAAAATTATTTGCTAAATTCTCATAACCCTAAATTTATCGGAAACTACGAACTATCAGTTAATTAACTCGTATACAACTCAGATACACACCGTATTCCCTTTGGGATTTGACCCCAACCTTATTGGGCTATATATTGAAAACGATCACTTACATTCTCATTAGAGAGGTGTAGTTTGTGTGTTATAAAAAATGGTGCCGTTACTAGGGAATACGATTGTAAATTGAAGTTCATGTGCGCTAATTGACTGTTAGTCAAGTTTACTAGTTTTACATTTATTTGTTGTTTTTGTTTATTGCAGGATCTTTGTAGTGTATGCCAAAAACCATAAGTTCTGGGGAACCATTATTACCATTTAATCCGAAACCTCAATGAATTAAAAGAATGGCAGACCAACAGAAGGCTGATAGGTTAGCAGCCTTAACTAGCGCTCAAGTGAATGTGCAGAATGTCAGTCAACAAGTACGACATCCCAATCTTGAGGATAAAGATTTGGGAGATGAGGAGTTGCTAAACCCTGGTAACCCAAGGCATGCAGAGCAAGTAGCTACACCAGTATAGCATAATGCTAACAGGAACCGTCTGTTCCGAGAAAGGTAAGATTACTAGCCAGTCCAGTATGACCTCAATGATGATGATGATGGAATGGATGGAGCAGGTGCAATGTGTGCAATTATTTCTCCACCATTGGCACCTGAGGAAAAATTCAACCTTACAAGTACTATGATTCAACTCCTCAATCTGAAGGGGTTGTTTGGTGGCCTTCCTGGGGATGATCCGATCTTGCATCTGGTGAACTTTGTCACCATCTATAAATCTTTTGATAACCCAAGAGTGGGTCAAAATGCTATTCGTTTGAGATTTTTTCTGTTGTCTCTCCCAGGTTTCAGGCAAGGCTTCTGTCATAACACCCGATTTTATAACAAACTGGAGGCAATTGAAAGGAGCTTTCCTAGAAAGGTTCTTTCCATCTTCCAGGATGGTAAAATTGAGGGATGAGATTAGTAACTTTAGGCAGCTCCCAACTGAAGCCTTTCCTAAAACCTGGGAGAGATTCAAAAAAAAGCTGACGCAGTGTCTAAACCATAATATGACAGACATACACTTGATGAAGACTTTGTACAGGGCTCTTAACTCTATAACAAAACCAATTGTAGATAATGTTGCTGGTGGTTTATTTGTTGATCTTACATTCCCAGAGGCTTCAAAAATACTAGAGAGAATGACCAAACAGAGTCGGGCATGGCATACCAAAGACTTTGTGGTAGCAAGCCCCATTATTTCTGTGCGTATGACTACGGAACAACGTAGGAGAGACGAAGAGTGTAATCAAGACATAGCACACCTAAAATATAGATGGACTTGCTAACCAAGTATTTACTATCAGGAAAAATTGAGAAGGTAAAAGCTGTGGGATCTCAATATAGAGCTAATGCTAATCCAAAAGAAGAGGCAAACTATGTTAATAATTATGGGGGTTTTTGAGGCAATAGCCAAGGGAATCAAGGTCAGAATTATTATGATAAGACTGGTTATAAAGATAGGGAGCAGGGAAATTGGAGGAGCAATAATGATAGAAGCGGGCTATATGTCCCTCCTTGAAATTGTGAGGTTGCTACAAAAAAGTTCTGAAAAGATATTCATGAAGGATATAATGGCTAAATTGGTAAAGGGAGTGGAGGATACCAACTCAAGAATGACTACCATGAAGACCGATCTATCATCTATTAGTCAGTTGGTAAACTCGCACTCTGCTTCGATCAAGCAGCTAAAACAATAAATGAGCCAACTCTCCACAGCGCTGAACCAGAGGAAGAGTGGAACATTACCTAGTGATACAGTATAGAATCCACAGAATGATAGATCATGTATGGAGATTACCACTATAAGTGGTACGATATTACCTGGCCCTTTTGTGGGCAAGAATATAGTTAATAAGGTAGTTGATGATAAACTGAAAAAGGGTGGTCCAGTGAAGTCTGTGAAGTTGGATGGTTTTGATGATGCTCTAGAAAAAGGGTAAGAGAAGAATAATGAGAAGGGGGTAGAAGTGAAAACTCTCCCAAGACCACCACCTCCCTTTCCTCAACGATTGAAGAAAAAAACTGATGACGTAAAATTCAGCAAATTCATGGCAATGCTCAAACAATTGACAGTGAATGTGCCTTTGGTGGAGGCACTCAAGAAAATGCCAAGGAATTCTAAATTTATGAAGGACCTTGTGACTAAGAAAAGAGCGGTGAGCTATGAAACCGGAGGATAATCTCCATCATTATAGCACTATTTCTACGAGGACCTTGGTGCAGAAGAAGCTAGGCCCAGGAGCATTCACTATTCTTTGTACGATTAGGTCTCTGGAATTCACTAAGGCATTATGTGATCTAGGAGCGAGCATTAATCTGATGCCGCTGGATATCTATAGAAAGTTGGGTTTGGTAAATCCCACACCCACCAACATACTACTCGTGATGGCGGATAGGTCAATAAAATAACCTATTGGTATTTTGTATGGTGCGATGGTGAAGGTAGATAGCTTCATATTCCCTATGGATTTTGTCATTATGGATTGTGAGGTGGACTTCGAGGTGCCCATAATATTGGGTTGACCTTTCCTCACAACCAGAAGTATGTTGATTAATTTGAGAGCTAATGAGCTTTTATTCAGGATGAATAATGAAGTGGTGCAATTTGATATGCGCCAATCAATAAAGAAGCATGAATAAATGAGTGTGTTATCATTTGTTGATGTGTATTATGAGGATGAATAGGAGGTATCAATAGAGGAGCAACTTGTTGTCGAGCCTTTAGCCGCAGTTCTGATAAATTTTGATCGTGAAGGCATTGAGGAGTATGAAGAGACTACTTGTGACTTATCAGTATTGGGTTCATACTCTTATTCTCCTAAGAAGTTAGACCTTGATCTTACTAATTGACTAATAACACCGGCTAAGCCATCCATTAAAGAGCCACCGGTCTTGAAATTGAAAAAATTGCCTGGGCATTTAAGGAACATGTTTTTGGGCAATGCAAACATGCTACCCATTATTATTACGGCTGATTTGGGTGAACAGTAGGTAGAAGAACTTATTTCAGTACTTCAAAGGTGCAAGAGAGCAATAGGATGGACTATTATAGATATTATTGGCATTTCCCCTAGCATCTGCATACATAAAATACAACTTGAGAAAGATTGTATTCTAACCATGGAGCACCAACACCGTCTTAAACCACCAATGCAAGAGGTAGTTAAGAAGAAAATTACTAAGTGGTTGGATGCAGGAGTGGTTTACCCTCTTAGTGATAATAAATGAGTGAGCCTAGTGCAATATGTGCCAAAAAAAAGGGGGCATGACTGTAGTTGCAAATGAAAAAAATGAGTTGATTCCACTCAAGCCTGTGACTGGGTGGAGATTTTTCATGGACTACCACAAACTAAACTCATGGACTTTGAAAGACCACTTTCCGATGCATTTTATGGAACAAATTCTTGATCGATTGGCCAAAAGGGGATGGTATTACTTCTTGGATGGTTATTCTGGATATAACCAGATCTGTATTGCTCCTAAAGATCAGGAGAAGACGACATTCACATGCCCATAAAGGACCTTTGCATTTAATAGGATATCATTTGGGCTATGTAATACACCTGCTACTTTTCAACGGTGCATGATATATATCTTCTTAGATATGGTGGAGGATACCATAGAGGTATTCATGGATGATATCTCTATGGTGGGAGATTCTTTTGAGCTGTGTTTGGCAAACCTGAGTATAGCCTTGAAACAATGTGTTGAATTCAATTTGGTGATTAATTGGGATAAATGCCACTTTATGGTAAAGGAGGGCATCATTCTCGGGCTCAAAATTATAACAAAAGGGATAGAGGTTGATCGAGCCAAGGTTGAAGTTATCAAGAAACTACCACCTCCCATTTCAGTGAAGGGACTGCATAGTTTTCTTAGACATGCTAGTTTTTACCAGAGGTTTATAAGAGACCTCTCAAAGGTTGCAAATCCACTTTGCCAACTTTTAGAGAAAGAAGGGAAGTTTTTCTTCGATGATGAAGAAGTGAATTTTTCCTTCGATGATAATTGCTTGAAGGCATTTGATTGCCTTAAAAAGAAGCTGGTTAAGGCCCCTATCATTGTTGCACTGGACTTGTCAAAATTGTTTGAGATCATGTTTGATGCAAGCGGTGTTGCTCTTGGAGCTGTATTGGGACAAAAGAAGGACAAACTGTTTCATCCAATATATTATTCCAGCAAATCACTGAATGGAGCACAAAAGAACTACACCATCACTGAGCAGGAACTCCTGACTGTAGTGTATGCTTTTGAGAAATTCAGGGCTTATTTGCTTGGGACCAAGGTAGTGGTCCACACTGACCATGCAGCCTTGAGGTATTTCATAGCTAAGAAAGATACAAAACCAAGGATAATTAGATAGGTTTTACTTCTATAAGAATTTGACTTTGAAGTCAAAGATAGGAAGGGTTGTGAAAATAAGGTTGTGGGTTATCTGTCTAGAAAGAAAGGTGAGCAGGCAATTAGTGATGAAATAGAGATAAATGATGCATTTCCTGATGAGGAGATCTTGGCTGCTTCTGTTGAGAAATTACCTTGGTACGCTGATTTTGCAAATTATATTATGAGTGATGTCATTCCAAAAAATCTTTCCTTCCATAAAAGAAAGAAATTCCTTCATGATGCGACACATTACTTCTAGGATGAGCCGTATCTTTTTCGAAGATGTACTGAAAATATTATAAAGAGGTGTGTGCCAGAAGTGGATGTATTATGTATATTAGAAGCATGTCATGCTTCACCAGTTGGAGGTCACCATACAGGTGACCGAACTGCTAGGAAGATGTTGCAGAGTGGCTACTATTAGCCCATATTGTTCAAGGATGCTCATGAGTTTGTACTAAAATACAACCAATGTCAGAGGCAGGGTTCGATCTCTAAAAGACATGAGATGCCATTGACTAAGATGCTTGAAGTGGAATTGTTTGACTTCTGGGGCATTGATTTCATGGGTCCTTTTCTAAGCTCATATGGGATGAAGTATATTTTAGTTGCTGTTGACTATGTCTCAAAATGGGTCAAAGATACTGCCTTGGCTGATAATAAAGAAAAGAGAATTGATAGAGGATCTTATTTTTGCAACAAAGTGTTTCAAGATTCCTTAGAAAAATATGGGGTAAAATACCATAGAGTAGCCACTCCATATCACCCATAAACTAGTGGGCAAGTGGAGGTTTCAAATCGAGAGATTAAAGCCATCCTAGCCAAAATGGTGAACGCTAGTCAGAAAGACTGGTCTCAAAAGCTTAATGATTCTTTATGGGAATACCAAACTGCTTTTAAGACACCCATGGACATATCACCATTCCAGTTGGTCTATGTCAAAGCATACCACTTACCAATTGAGTTGGAGCACAAGGCTTTATAGGCACTTAAAAGGTTAAATTTGAGTTGGAAGGATGCAACAGAGCTAAGACTGGGACAACTGAATGAGATGGATGAATTCCATCTCAGGGTATATGAAAGAGCAGACCTATATAAAAAAAAAAAGAAAAAGTATCATGATTGGAGGATAGAGAAATGAGAATTCCAAAAAGGTAACTTGGTGCTTCTGTTCAATTCCAGACTCAAACTGTTCCTAGGTAAGCTTAAATCCAAGTGGTCAGGCCTATTTAGAGTTAGTCAAGTCTACTCATCTAGGGTAGTAGAAATTGAAAATGAAGACTGCAGCACCTTCAAGGTAAATAGGTAACGAGTCAAATTTTATATTAGTCCAAAAGACTCGATGAAAAGTACTGCTACTATCCATCTCGATGAATTCTGAAGTAATCGAGACACCTGAGTCATGCTGCGACGTTAAATCAGGCGCTATATGGGCGACAACCCATGATCCTCGTGCTTGATCTACTCTAGGTATACGCAAACCCTTAGTTTAAATTTTCTTTGATTTTAAGTTGAGGGTGTAGAGTGAGTTGTTGTTGTAATATTTTGTAGTTGACTAGGAGAAATACAAGTACCTATGGTAGTTGACATAGTTTTGCTATTTTTTGAACACCTCTCAAGTGGTCTAATTCTTTAACTGTGTGAATTGCATCTAATTGTGACCACTATACATCTTTGTATGGTATTAGTTCTAGTGACTTGATAACAATTGCTAAACAATTGCATAAACCGGATAAGTAGTAACTTCTGATATACTTGTGTGCCATGTGCATGTGAGATTCTACTGTTCCCTTTGTATCTTGACTTCAGAACTTGCTTGATTAGTCTTACCTAGGTTGAAGGATAGGGGTTAGGAAGGGATTAAAGGTCATTTTGATATTAGCTCACTTTAGCTTAAATGACCTTCCCTGTATGCATAATATCCCTTGATCCCTATTTTGAGCATGAATAGCCTATTTCTTTTTATGATACCTATCACCATCTCATTTTTATATCATAATAAACCTATTTTGGCCCTGGTCCTCCTTGGACACTGTGCACCTTAACTTAGGCAAATAACCTTAGTTGAGGGTGGCTATCGTAGGGGTGCGTGATGTAAAATGAGTATGAAGAAAGGTAGAGTAAAAGAAAAGAATAAAAAGATGGGTGCGGTATAAAAGAGCAAGAAAATAAAAGTTGTGAAAAAAAGAAGTAATTGTAGAAAAGAACCGCACCCATCCTGAATAAGTGTGATTAATAAAAAAGAAGAGTAGAAAAAGGTAAATGAGTGATACCCCAAAATCTAGTGTTGTGTCAAGGAGGCTTAGTCACTTTAAATATCATCGAGTATCATACCAGCCCCTAGCTTACATTACAAGCCAAAAAGAAGACCTATAGCGATCCTAGCTGACCTATCTGAAGATCTTGGTAATGAAAATAAAGGCAAGCCTATGGTATTCGGCATACATTGATTGGAATTTCATTCTGAGAGTGAGTGTCTTGTGATTGTACCTATGGTTACATATGTGATGTCTGATATAAGTGCAATGGGACTTCTTTGTAGTGAGGGCACACTGGTTATGTTGCTAGTTGCTAACTTATTTGGATAGTGTAAGCTTGATACATGCATGGTTGTTGTTGCTGATTTGATGCCATATCTTGATTCCTGTGTGTCACACTGTTGCTCTTTAATAACATACATAGTTGTTTGTACATTGATTGACCTTGGAGATGGTGAAGATGTTTTGAGATAATATGGATGGTGGACTACTGAATGTACTTTGTATTCTCTTGGTTGTGTTTTAGTTGCTTGAGGACAAACAATTGTTTTAAGTTGAGGGTGTTGATGTGTGAGCAGATGCTAACACATTTGAGGCTTTTAACTAAGAATAATTGCAAAGTATTAAGCAATTTTTGTCATTTTTGATTATTTTATCTTTGATTTTGCAGTGGAATTCAAGAGGCAAGAGAACCAACAATGATGGAAGTTAAAGAGTTGAAATCTGAAGCAAATAGAGAAGTGTAGCTGATGACATTCTTGATAAGTTGTTAGCACTTTGATAGGTTATCAAATTCATCTTCAGCCTTAAACAGAGAATGGGATTCAGTTGAAAGAAGTGAGGATGACATGTGATAAGCCGTCAGCCTTGTGATAAGCCGTCAGAGTCACCATCAGCCTTAGATAGAACATGTGATCTGAGGTGGAGAAGTGACGACATTGTCTGATATGTCATCACAGTTTTGATAATCTGTCACAGTCTCCATCAGGCTTAGACAAAATATGGGAGCTGAGGTAGAGAAGTGACGATATTATCAGATTTGTTGTCCCAGTTTTGATGAGCCGTCAGGATTCACCGCCAGCCTTAAGCAGAAATTGTCAAAATAAAGAGGAGCTGACGAAATCCTTGATAAGTCTTCAGCCTTCTGATAAGGCGTCACGCATGTTGCCACCTAATCCAAGAAGAACACTGAACTCTGTGATTTTGTTTTGATAATTAGGCTGAATTATTTAAAGCATAGTTTAGGGGTTTCTAAGAAGGATTCAGAACCTATTTTGGAACACACGTATTTTGTTATTTTCTCTCTAGTTTCTTGGCTGGAACAAAACCAATAACTTTGAAGAGATTATTATCAATATTTTGGGATTTCTACTTTGATCCAATCTGAGAAACACTCATTGCTATTCATCTTGCTGTAAGTTCATCTTTCAAATTATGAATTCAACTTGTTGTATAGATTATTACATTATGAGTGGCTAAATCCCTTTAACCCGAATTATGGGATCTATGGGTTAGGTCTTGGTAAGTTGCTAAGTGTTCAAGATTCTAAAGGTAATAGGACTCTTTGATAATTTTGAGGTTTAAATTATTATGTATTGGTTGCAAATGATCGATAGTACCTTTTTGATTTGTTTGAGATAAGAAATCAACTATAGTAGGAAGTGAATTATTGATAGGGACTTGGAAGCTACCAACCTTCTGTTTAATAATTGATGTTGTAACAAGGTTAATTAACCTGAGGTAAAGTCTGGTTAGTGAATATAAATTCCCTAAGTCCGAGAGGATTAGATAATTAAATGCTTAAGTAGGCCGAGAGACATTTAGGCATAACTTCGATAAACACAATCTGTTATTCCTACCTATCGTGAGATTCTTGAATCACTATTAGCATCTGTCAAGTACCAAAACCCATAGTGAACATAATTTTGGTTTTCCATAAACTCTTGATTACAAACACAGAAACTAAAGTGACTAACAATTATTTGTTAAATTCTCATAACCCCCAATTTACTGAAAACTACTAATTATCAATTGATTAACTCGCATACAACTCAGATTCACACCATATTCCCTTTGGGATTTGACCCCAACTTAGTTGGGTTATATATTGACAACGATCGCTTACATTTTCATTAGAGAGGTATGGTTTGAGAATTATCACATTCCTTTTATGGTGTGTACGTTGATGTATTCATTGATCATAAGAGCCTGCAGTATGTGTTCTCTCAAAAAGACCTCAACCTCAGTCAGAAAAGGTGGTTAGAATTGTTGAAAAACTATTACTTGAGTGTTCTGTATCATCCAGGAAAGGCCAATGAAGTGGCTGACACTCTCAATAGAATGTCTATGGGTAGTGTTGTCCATTTTGAGAATAGTAAGAAAAATTTAGCCTAGGAAGTTCATCAGCTAGTCCGACTAGGTGTTCGCTTAGTCGATTCAGCAAAAGGTAGTGTGTGGGTACAGAGTATCTCAGAATCATCCCTAGTTTCTGTAGTGAAAGAAAATCAGGATAGGGATCCCAGTCTAGTCCAGTTAAAGGAATCAGTCAGAAATCAAAAGGTAGAGGTTTTCTCCCAATGGGGAGATACTGTTTTACGTTGTTAGGGTCGTCTATGTATGCCAGCTATAAATGACTTGAGGCAGTGAATTCTAGTAGAGGCGCATGGTGAAAGTTACTCTATTCATCCAGGGGCCACGAAGATGTACTGCGAATTGTGAGGGATCTATTGGTGGAGTGTGATGAAAAGAGACATTGCAGAGTTTGTGGCTAAGTGCTCAACATGTCAGCAAGTTAAGATTGAGCATTAGAAGCCTAGTGGTATTCCCACCTGGAAATGGGAAGAAGTGTACATGGACTTTGTGACAGGCTTGCCTTGTACCCGTGGTCAGCATGATTCAGTTTGGGTCATTATAGACATGATGACCAAATCAACTCATTTCCTTCTAGTTAATACCTCTTATTCAGCTGAGGATTATGCCAAGATCTATATTAGGGAGTTGGTCAGATTGCATGGTGTTTCATTGTCTATTATCTTAGATAGAGGTACTCAGTTTACCTCTTATTTTTGGAAAGCATTCCAAAAGGGTCTTGGTACCTGAGTTCATCTCAGTACAGCCTTTCATCCTCAGACAGATGGTCAAGTAGAAAAGAGCATTCATACCTTAGAAGATATGCTGCGAGCATGTGCGATAGACTTCAAAGGTAGTTGGGAAGACCACTTGTCTTTGATTGATTTCACATATAACAACAACTATCTCTCTAATATTCAGATGGCTCCGTTTGAGGTGCTTTATGGAAGGAGGTATAGATCTCCCATTTGTTGGTTTAAAGTGGGTGAGGCCACAGTGGTAAGGCCTAACTTGGTGTTTGATACCTTAGAGAAGGTCCAATTGATCAGGGAAAGGCTTAAGATAGCTCAGAGCCGACAGAAATCGTATGCAAATATATGCAGAAAGGATCTCGAGTTCGAGATTAGTGACTATGTTTGCTTGAAGATCTCTCCTATAAAAAGAGTGAAGCATTTTTACAAGAAAGGTAAACTTAGTCCCCCATATTTTGGTCCTTACCGAATTCTCATCCATTTCAAAAAGGTAGCTTACAAGCTTAAGTTACCTTCAGATTTATCTTCAGTTTATCCAGTGTTTCATCTCTCCTTGCTAAAGAAATGCATAGGTGACCTATCAGTCGTAGTCCCTATTGAGGGCATATATATTCAGAATAGCCTCTCTTATGTAGAGATCCCAGTCGAAATCCTTGACTATCAAATTCGCAGACTGAGAAACAAAGAAGTCCCTCTAGTCAAAGTTCTTTGGCGGAATCAGTCCGTTGAAGGAGCTACTTGGGAAGAAGAAGCAGAAATGCGAACCAAGTATCCTCATCTATTCTCTACTAATCCAGACTCATCTTAAGGTAATATTTTCCTTAAGCTTAATCAGTTTCATGTTCAGATTTCAGTTACAAACTTGGTATCAGTTACCATTACATGTTCAGTTATACGTTCATGAGCCAGTTCAGTCATGTATCCATGCATTGGAAATGCATGTTTAGTATACAGATTCAGTTTATCAGTAATCCCAGTCATACATTCATGCATTATGTTCAACTATATCCATGCATTAGATATGGATGTTCTGTATGATAATTTAGAATACCAATAATATTAGACATATAGTCATGTTCCAGAAGTTCATGTCCAGTAAGTAAGTAAGTCTCTCAGTATTCTCAGTCTCAACAGTTTCATTCAAGGATGAATGTTTCCAAGGGGGAGATAATGTAAGACCCTGTAAAAATCCTAAGCTTAATTCAGTCCTTTAGGCTTGTCAAGGGGTCCTAGACTTAGAATATTTTAGCTAAGTACTCAAACTTAGTGTCATTTTAACCTACAAAGGTTAGCAATCTTATTTCACGTCCTTTATGTACATTATGTTGATGTTTAGGTTGATTCATGATCAGGAATATCTGTAGGTGTTTTCGATCAAGTTTCAGATTTTTTGGACTTTGTTTGAAGCTCTTTTGGAATCCCAAAATAGTGAATCAATGCGATCTTGGCGCACCGCATCGACTATCGCATTGATTACTATTTTCCCCAGTTACCAACGTCCAATTCCAATGAATCGATATGAATATGGCATGACACATTTGCTATCGCGTTGATGTCATCGATGCGCCACGTCGACCTGCACGTCGGTAATCCCATTTTCAGTCATTAAAAGACTGTATTCTTGTGGATATTTAGGTCTTCTTCCCTCGACCCTTAGCCCCAAAACATGAAATTAAACTCCTTATAGAGAAAATATAGTCAATCTTTCTCAAATTTTCTCAAGAACAAAATCCTAGAAGATCCAATTTCAAATCATGAACTGAAGATTCAACCATAAGCTTTCAGAAATTATTCAACAAAGGTATGTGAAGTGTTCATCCAAGGGTGGTTCCTTCTACCTTTGGAGTCCAAGAATCTCTTTTGAATTTCAAGTAATTGGTTTTATAATTTCCATAGTTGGAATTAAAGTGTATCAATGATTGCTATTTGGATTAAGATCCTAATTCAAGATTATATATATATATCATGTAAAATTGATCATTATGTGTGTAGATTCAGGTGAATCCATGATAAACCCTTGACTTATGAAATTAGAGATAAATTATGATACTCACTTGTTGTTTAACACTATGTGCATATACTATGCTCCCCAAGTGCTTGATAATTTGTCCATGTGAACTATTAAGAGAATGAAATCATGTCAAGTTAGCTTATGTGCAAGTTATATCATGCAAGTGTTTGTCAAAATTCCCCAATGAATGAATGATGATCAAGTTCATAGTTTACATGTTTCATGTTATTCCCTTTCTCTTAATTTATTCTATCGAGTCCTGGGGTACTTGTACCCGATAATTTAGCTGATTACCTAGAGCCATGGTTAGCCGTAGAATAGTATTAGTCACAATACGATTAGTAGTAATCTTAGTTAGTTACAGAACTCAAGAAAACTCAGTAGAATCCATATTAATCTAGTCTAATTCAGTATCCAATTCAGACATCAGTAAACTCAGTCAGCTAATAGAATTCAGTAGTATTCCATAGTCAAAGAAACTCAGTAAACTCAGTTTAGTTCAGCTAAATAGTAATCTCAGTAACCATTCAGTACAGTCTAGTATAGACTAGAAATTAGTTCAGTGTCTATTCAGTTGGGAGTTGGATTCAGCACCGAGTTAACCCAGGGATGGGGACATTTCTGTCAGCAGAGTGTTTGACCCTTAGTAGCAATCCCTGCATTACAGAACTACGTATCCAGTATACATTGAGGTATCTTCCTGCCAGACATTATGAGGGTTGATACTTCTCATCCGAGTTATCCTGCCAGCGAGGGTTGATAAAAGAGCTTTCTGTCATAAAGGGTTAACTCATAGCTTATCCTTACGCGTGGCACGGTATTGACACCCTTCCAACTGGGGTTACAGGTTGGACCCTAAATTAGTTAGAAAAGGGGCATGTTGGTTAGATGATTACCTCCCATAGTCTCAGTTCTAGTCTCAATCTTAGAAAAAAACACAGTTCAGTTCTACAGATTTAGGAATATCAGACATAGTCATTCAGCTCAGTACGGAACTCAATATGGTTCCATAGTACTCAAAATTGTTAGATACAGTCATTCAAATAATCATTAATACAATATTCGTAAAATCAAATATCGGCTATAATTATCCAGACTTAGTACTCAGTATTAGCATGGTCTTAGTTAAAGTCTATGTATTATGCATGTTCTCTTACTCAGTCATACTCATGTTATTTGGTTATTATTGTGCATACATATGAAACCATGCATTTCATCCTGCCTAACTGAGCATACCAGTATATTCAAAGTACTGACGCATGATTTTCTTTGCGCTATGATGTCTTATATCATAGGTTCAGACTCATAGGCTCCAGAGCATCCTTAGCAGTTTAACTTTTCAGCTTCTAGAGAAGTGTAAGTCCTTATTATTCGAGGACATGCTTATTATTTATTGTACTTTAGTTTTATTTCAGTATATGGAGTTAGTTGGGGGCTTGTCCCATCAATTCCATAACTCAGATAGTTAGACGCTTCTTTCAGACTAGAGTATTTTCAGACAGTTGTTTAGTTTTTTAGTACTTATATTCAGTTTTGGTATTTTGATACCGCATTCAGATTTATTTACAGATTTAAACTTTATGGAATATGTTTACACCTATTTCCACAATCATTACAGTATTTATTACATAGTTATTGCAGCAGGTACCAGTCCTGGGTTAGCTTGTGGTCCTTCAGGATTATGAGTATCATGTAGCATCCAGGGTACAGACTTGGGGCATTAAAACTAGCTTGGGACATATCTCATGATTGTCCACGACCTCTGGGTTATCCACAAACTATAGAAGGATCCCTAGGATGAATCTCGAGACCTACATCACATGTAGCGATAACACGTGTCCTATCCTTCTGCGAACGAGTGATGTCAAAGAAATATTCTATAAGCCAACTCAGAGACTTAGCACAAAATGAGTGAAAGAAGTGAGAAACTCCTAAGAATTTTCTACAGCCTCTCAAAGATAGGATATAAATATTATTTTCTGATCTACAGGACTCTACTAGATATCTGCTCTTATATCAACAATACCGATGTAGCCTTATCTCTGGTACTAATTTGTCGCGACTTGATTTACGAGTCATGATGGCACCTACTGGTATTTAAACAACACAACTTATAAATAACAAGGTATTTAAAATAGATAAATACACTCAACATAGATATCATCCCATGACCTAGTTGAGCCATTACAAGAGCATATAGTAATGATAATACAACCTAAATATCTAGAATAGTCAATAAAATCCATCTCAAAACAAAAGATTAAACATAGAAATATAGAGGGAAATAGGTAACTCTGGCTCCAAGAACTCTCCCTATCTCCAGATATCAACACAGTACAAACATCGATCAACGATGACAACTAATACTCAGATCTTCACTAAAAATGTATATAGGTGTAGTATGAGTACCATAACCACAGTACTCAGTAGGCATCATTGGAAGACTAAGATAAATAATGATATAAATATGATAAAATACAAGATAACATAACAAAGTCAAGGTATAAACAAAGAAAAAGTAACTCCCAACATCGCTGTGCATAAATAAGTAAATAAACCAAATTAATAGCATAACGTAACATAAAGCATCAACTCAAGCAATCATAACTACAAAATGGTATCCCATATGCCAATTATGAGAAAATTAAATAACCCATTGCAAGCACCCATAAGCCTAAAAGGTACAAACAAAATAGAGTAACCTACCACTATCATTTTATCAACTCTCATAATACAATTAGAATTCCTCCAAGTCATGTCACACTATAACCATTGATTGTCCATATTTATCATTTTCCAATTAATCAATACTTATTAACTAACCATCTTGTAATAACTAATCCTCATGTATCAATAAATCATCCTTTATAAACTAAACATCACTTATTAACTAATCTTATATAGCAACTAGTAATCACTTATCAACTAGTCATTATTTGTTCATTAACTAACATTTATGAACTAATCATTATTTCACTAGAATCCATTTATATCATACCACATTATAACTATTTTATTATTTTTGACTTAGCTAGATTATCAATCTCACACTCCAATTTCATCATATCATAATAAGTAAATCATCATAGTATAATATGTACATCCAGACTTGAACTGATATGGATATTCAATAATATCCTCATAAATATTATCATAATCATCTTCTAGTCTTGCCGAATATATGTATATCATTTTAATCATCCTTCAATCTTATCAGACATATATATATATATATATATATCATAATCATCTTCTGATATTATCGGGCATATATATATCATCATAAATATTTTTTGGTCTTGTCGAGCATATATATCATCATAATTATCCTTCGATCTTGTCAGAAATGTATATAATCAATATGATCATCGATATGGCCAATATCATCATAAATAGAGTACTTAATAGCATAACCATGAGCATAACATACTAACATGATCAATACTGATAATCAAAATTGTGAGTCCTAGCATAACCAATAGCTTAATTAGAAATATAGTAAATAAGCATGATCTTTGGCATAGGCAATAGCACAATCACTAATATAATCAATAAGCATGCTCTTTAGCATAATCCATAATGTATTTTCCAATATAGTCATTAAACTTAACCTCTAACATAATCAATATGCACTATCAAACATAGGCAATAACTTATCAATAGCCTAATTAATGACCTATCATTAGCATAATATATAGCTTATCATTTGTATAATCGATAGCTTATCCATAGCTTGATCATTAGCTAATACATGACGTAATCTATAGCTTATTCATAGTATTGTCAATAACTTAATCGCTAATGTAGTCATTAAGCATGACCTCTAGCATGAACAATAACGTAAACGCCAATATATTGATAAGCATGCTGACTAGAATAGTTAATGGATCATTCATTGGCTCAATCAAGAGCACAATTTATGGCTTAGTCAATATCATAATCAAGGGCTTATTCAATAGTATATTCAGTTGCCCAATCAATAGCCAAAATAATAGCATATTTAAAAGCTCATCAATAATGTAAGTTTAATTAATTACTCATTCATAACATACTTGTTAAGAATTACATTCAACATTATCCATCATAACTAATAATAACAAGGAATATAAATATCATTAAAATAACCATTTCCCTAGATGTACACAAGCGTATGAAAGGGTCTTCAATAACTATCACAAGTCTTGGCCTAAAATGGGTCGAAGAGCCCACTTTTAAATTAGTGAAATCATTTACCAAGAAATGTCTACTCCGAACTAGGCTAAGATATCTAAATCCACTATTAGATATTGAACAAACCACAACTAGTCCTAGGATAGCAGTTCCACTAAATATAGAGAAACTAAGCTAATTCTACCTAAGGTAAGGCAATTTGGATAAGTTATATCCTAAAATGAAGCGACCAAGGAAATTTTCTCATTAGTTTAATAACTAAAGCATCTCTAACCTAAGAATAAGCCTACAAGTTGAACTTCACCTAAGGTAAGATTAACTAGGCTAATTGTGTCCAAAATGGTATCCAAGATATCCTAACCAGTCCAACTAACCAAAGTATTGAAATATAGCGCACCAATACCTAAACCCATCTCAAATCTAACATGCTATCATAAACATACTATGAATTAACTCAACCTAACAAGGGGAAAAACCTAGCCTACCTAGATGCCGAAAAAAGCTAAAAAGATTTTCTAAATCATCACTTTTCCCTACCAAAAGTCTTCCACAAGATGCCAAGCTATCAAAATTATATTCTACTCATCAATACAACAATAATGATACTCATATTACACACTGTGCTTTGGATCCAAATATTACATCAAAATGCCATGTGGGTCCTACTTATGGAAAACCACATTTCCAAAACCAACCCAATATTCCCACATTCTCAAGTAATCATTACCCTAAAAAAGGGTTAATATCATGATAATCTAGGGCTAAAATCAATCCCCCAATAATTTGGGATTTATGAATAAGAAATAGAAATTTCTATCATAAAAAGGGCGAAATCTTACCACAAATTAGAAGATAATCGTATAAACAAATATTATACAAGATCTCAAAGAACCCACAAGCTCTAATTTTAAGATCTCTCTCTAATTAGGGTTTTATCTCTCTTGTAATGGATGAAGAATAGTAAAAATCATGCAAAGAGGATCTATTTATACCGATATAAGGTGCTCAAATCTTGCTATCGTGACCTAATGATTGCGATCATGGTATATTGGAGCAGTCCAAGTGAATTACAATTGTAGTACTTATCCCTGCAATTGTGGCTTTTCTACCTTCTCAAGGGAGTCTAGATCTTGACCCCAAAGCATCACTATCACAATGCACTAGATACAACTAAGACTTAGAAGTCTCTGCCAAGTCCTCGATATTCATCCAGAATATGATATACTAAATGAAATATGTAAAAAAACTAAATTCAATGTTCTAGACTCAATGGCGTGGAAGAAATTTCAATCCAAGCTCATTTCAATGAAATATGGGTCCCACACCTAATTGCTAAGTTCTTAACTCTTCTACCAATTGGTTGAAATGAGTCAGGTGCCCCAAGACCTTAACCAAAGGTCCAGCTAGCCTAAAATCAATATTTTAGAGTTGCTAGAATAGTCAAAAATTACATTTGAGGTTGTTTGAATGATGTTTTTATCCGGTGGCCATTTGGAACTAGCAAAGACTTCAAAACAGGGAATTGGCTCTAAAAACCAAACAAAATTCTCGATAATCAAACTATCAATTCTAACAATCCATAAATAACTTAGGGCATCTATAAAGAAGCTTTAACGGTGTATATAAGTAGAAATATGGATAATAGCCTGAAGGGTCATTATAAATAGTTACTATTTTAGTATCCAAATGGCCCCTTTTGAGTCTCTTTATGGTAGAAGGTGTAGGTATCCTATTGGGTGATTTGAGGTAAGTGAGACTAGTTTGTTTGGCCCTAAATTTGTTTACAAAGCTAAGGAGAAAGTTAAAGTGATAAGAGAGAGACCTAAAACTATTTAAACTTGCCAATAGTCTTATGCAGATGTGAGGAAAAGAGAGTTTGAGTTTGAGGTAAGCGAGTGGGAGTTTTTTAAAGTTTCTACTATGAAAGAGGTCATGATATTTGGAAATAAGGGAAGGATTAGTCCCCGTTACATTGGTCCATATAAGATTTTTAGGAAAATTGGAAATGTCGCTTATGAGTTAGATTTTCCAGCGAGTTTGGCTTTGATGCATCTCATTTTCTAATTGTTTATGCTTAATAAGTGTGGGGGTGACCCTTCTTTGATAGAGCTTATTGAGGATGTTGGTGCTATGGATTCATTGTCTTATGAGAAAATCTTGATTGAGATATTGGATAGAAAAGTATGTAGATTGACAACTAAGGATATAGCTTTGGTGAAGGTCCTTTGGAGAAACCAAAAGGTGGAAGAAGCTACATGGAGAGATATGGAAGATATGATAGTTATGTACTCATTATTGTTTCCCACGTTGGATGAAAATACTTAAGGTATGATTTTCATTTGCCCTCTTATTGCATTTGGAATGTTTCCTTAGATTCTATTGCATTATTTTTGTAATTATGCTAAAAATGTCCTAACTTCTTATTCGGGGATGAATGATCCAAAAAGAGGAATAATGTAAGACCCCGTAAAATTTTTATAAATTTTGTTTTGACACTCCTGCATGGGTAATGTAAAATTTTGACTTTAATTATGTTATGGGGTGTTAAAATGGTGTTTTAGTCAAGTTTCAGAATTATCGAAAGGGGTTCGAGTCCATTTTGGGACCTTGAGATAGCAAGCCTGCATAGTAGTGGCTTTCCATGCCATTTAGCCTCTGCAATAAGGGCATGGAATAGAGGCTAAGCTTCTCTAAAATAGTGTTCCGCGCCGCTATGTATTTTTCATCTAGTTTTATCTTCTTTTTTTACTTAGGTGAGGGGCTTTTGGTCCTTTTACTCCTTAAACTACTTTACAACATTAAAGTGACCCTTTTTCTTCAGTTTTAAAAATCAAAACTGCCAACCCAAGAAAAATTAAACATTTTACAAGGAATTCATCATTTAAGCTCAAAATTTCAATTTCTCTTTAATTCCTTCTATATTTCAGGTATGTTTCTTATTCCTTTACTTAAATTTTACCTTGTGGCATTTATTTGATCAATATTTGTGTGTTTTGAATAGATGGGTTTTAAATAGGGTTTAGAGGTTTTTACTGTTATTACTTGAATTGTGTAATGCTCTGAGAGTACACCCTGGGTGCCACGTGGTGCTTACGGTCCCAATAGACCATAAGATAACCTATGAGCTAGTACCTACTGTGAGCATTGAGTAAAATTGATAACAAAAGATCATATACGGAATTTAACTGAGGAATGCCATAAGGTTTTAAATCATAGTTCTAATAATATCTGTAAAACAATACTGAAAATACTAATAAAATGGCTGACAATAACAATCAAGAAATTGAAGACTGACTAACTGTATATACTAGTCTAAAAAGCCTCTACTAACTGACTGTGGAGCTGATGGGTCAAACCCCCAACTAACTCTGAATGAATAGAAAATGTTGAAACTGATAAAGTAAGATGAGGTAAATAAACCTTGTCCTCAAAGTATAAGGACTAACCACTGCTACAGCTGATAATTCAGTATGTTTATGCGCGATCAGGGAACTAAGTGTCCAAACCTATGATATTAGACATTATAGCACACGAAACGAGTATGTGGTCAGTACTTTGAATGCACTGGTATGCTAAATGAGGTTAGGATAATATGCATGGGTTCATGTGCATAAGTAATAACTGACTGAGTGTATAGTATAAAGTACTAAATAGAATGCATGAAATTTGTAAAGACTGAGAATGCATGACCAAACATAAAATATGTTTTGAATATAATCTGTAAACTGACACACTTAATACTAATAAGTGAATAACTTATATTATATGCTATGATCAACCAAAACTGAAACTGAATTACTGAGCTAATTACTAGACTGAGACTATGGGAGCTATCATCTAACCGACATTGCCCAATAAGAAAATTGGGGTCCAACCTATGACGCCAGTTGGAAGGGTGTTAGTATCGTGCCACGGGTACTAACACTGGCTGTATAGATCCACTAATATGCTGTCCTGAAGGACTAAGGGTGTCAAGCCTAAACTGATAGGTGATCCTTGAGAGGTAGTTAAGCCTAAACTGATGGGTGACTCCTCATATCCTATACTAGCTACATAGTTCTGGAGTACAGGGACTGATACTAACGACTCTGCCTAACTTAGGGGAAGCCACCATCCCTGCACTCACTTGGTGCTAAATTCTACTCCCAACTGAACTGACTCGGGATACTGAACTGTTCTATGTCTAACTTATTATGATAACTAACTGAACTGATAATGCTCAGGTACTCGTACCCCCCAGGACTCGATAGCAATAATAAAAAAATAGTACTAAAACTTTGAGGACATAATATGGAAGTATTTATTCAAAATTCATTCTTGTAGGCATTTCATCAAACACTTGATATTCGTAGTTTAAGCTAAGCATCAAAATAGTTTAATGCTTGTAGTAATAGCATATTTTCAAAATTAACAACACTAATTATGATTTAAATCATCGAACAACACTATTTAAATGTGTGAGATTTAATAACAACAACAATTTCATGCAAACATGGTATAGAATCAAGATTCATGGGAATCATGGTTAAAAATCATGATAACTTGTAAAAATCACAACTTTAAATTTAAAATTAGATTCTTGGACTCCATGGGTGGAAAGAACCTATAGATGAACATTTAACATACCTTGGTTTCTAAATTCGTGAAAATTGTTGGTGAATCTTGAGACTTGGACTTGAACTTGATGAACCTAGGATTTTGTTCTTGAGAGGTTTTATGAAGAATGAATTTGTTTTGCCCTTTCCCATGCTTAATTTCGTGTTTTTGACTAATTTAACATGGGGGAAATGACCCAACTACCCCCATAGACTCAAGATTAATTGCACAAAATATTTCAAGCGATGCTGCAGATGACGCATCGCATTAATGGTATCGATGCAATTGCCGACACACCGCGTAGATAGTGACGATGCGATGGCCAACGTGATGCATCTTGATTGCGTTGGATCACTATTTTTGTCATCTAAACATGTCTCAAATGATGTTCAAAAATTCCAAAACTCACTTGAGATGACCTATAGATAACCCTGATCATGAATCAATTTAAAAATCGACAATCTAAGGCCGAAAAGATAAAAAATGAGACCACCAAAATATCGAGGCCAAAAATTAGACTAAGTATTAACACTTAACTGAATTTTTTTTATAAGTTTGGAACCTCTTTTGGAATGCTATATACAACTGAAATGGTCTAGGACTTTACGGGGTCTTACAATATCTCCCCCTTGGAAACATTCATCCTCGAATGAGATTGATTAAGTGGAGAGGCACTGAGGTACTGCAACTATATTAATGTGCATAGCTGAAACATGACTAAATCTTGACACATGACATATAACTAAACTGATTCAAGAATGCATGAATAATGTGAGAATGGTATGCAGCTAGAACTAAACATGGAACAGAGTAAATCTAAGGTAGACTGTTACCTTAGGCTGAGTCTGATTTTGCGAAGAAGATATAAAGGTAATTGGTTTGTATGTCTGCTTCTGCTTTCCAAGTTGCTCCCTTAATGGACTGGTTTTCCCAAAGAACTTTGACAAAGGGAATTTTTTTGTTCCTTAGTCTGCAAGTCTGGCGATCGAGGATTTGTGCTGGGACTTCTTCGTAAGAGAGACTATTTTGAAAATCTACACTCTCTATGGGTACTACAACTGCTGGGTCACCTATGCACTTCTTTAGTAAGGAGACATAAAACATTGGGTGCACTGATGCTAAGTTTGCAGGCAACTCAAGTTAATAGGCTACCTTTCCGAAACTACTCAGAATACTTCAAGGACCAACATGTTCGGGACTAAGCTTCCCCTTCTTACCAAACCTCTTCACTCTCTTCATGGGAGAGATTTTCAAATACATAAAGTCACCAATCTCAAATTCAAGATCTTCTCACATCTGCATATGATTTCTGTCAGCTCTGGGCTATCTTAAGCCTCTCTCTGTTCAACTGTACTTTCTTTAAAGCATTAAACACCAAGTCAGGACCCACCACCATGGCCTCACTTACTTCAAACAAACCAATCAAAGATCTACATCTCCTCCTATAAAGAGCCTCAAATAATGCTATCTGAATACTGGAATGATAGTTTTTATTATAAGAAAACTCAATCAATTGCAAGTGATTATCCCAACGACCCTTAAAGTTAATGACACACTCTCTCAATATATACTCCAAAGTCTGAATGGTCCTTTTTGCTTGACCATCTATCTGAGGGTGAAAGGCTGTACTGAGGTGGACTTGGGTACCAAGACCCTTTTGGAAGGCTTTCCAAAAGTGAGAGGTAAACTATGTACCTCTATCTGAAATAATGGACAATGGGAGACCATGTAACCTAACCAACTCTCTAATATAAAGCTTGGCATAGTCCTCGGCTTAATAAAAAGTATAGATTGATAAGAAATGGGTAGACTTGGTTATCCTGTCTACAATGACCCAAATTGAATTGTGCTAACGACGAGTACGAGGAGAACCCATAACAAAGTCCCATGTTTACTTCTTCTCATATCCATGTGGGAATACTGAAATCCTGCATGGAACCACTAAGCTTTTGGTGCTTAATCTTTACCTGCTGACAAGTAGAGCACTTAGCCATAAACTCTGGAATGTCCCTCTTTATCCCACTCCACCAATAGACTTCCTGTAAGTTGTGGTACATCTTAGTGGCCCCTGGATGAATAGAGTAATGCTCACCATGCACTTCAGTAAGAATTTATTGTCTTACATCATCTATACATGGTACACACAACCTACCATGGAAACACAATACACCATCTCTCTCGAGATAAAACCTCTACTTTCTAGAATTTGACTGACTCTTTAAGCTTAACTAAACTGTGATTCCTATTCTACTTTTACTTTACCTTGAAAACTTAAGAAGATTCTAAACTATTCTGCACCCAAACACTACTCTCAGCCGAATAAACCAAATGGACAACTAGTCCGGTAATCTAATGAACTTCTCAAACTAACTTATTCATATTATCCTCAATATGAGAAACACTACCTATAGAAAATCTACTTAGGGCATCTGTCACTACATTGGCCTTTCTCGGGTGGTGCAAAATACTCATATCATAATCTTTCAACAATTCTAACTATCTTCTCTGACGCAGATTCAAATCATTATGCGAAAACACATACTGCAAGCTTTTGTGTTCTTGAACATATCAACATGCACCCCATACAAATAGTGCCTCCAAATCTTTAAGGAAAACACAACAGCTGCTAGCTCAAGATCATGGGTGGGGTAATTCTTTTCATGGGGCTTAAGTTGTCTAGAGGCATAGGTTATAACCTTATCTCTCTATATCAAAACACACCCCAAACCAACTCTGGAAGCATCATAGTATACAACAAACCCATCTGAACCATCTGGTAATATTAAAATTAGGGCTAAGGTGAGTCGAATCTTCAACTCCTGAAAAATCTTCTCACAAAAATCTAACCACTAAAACTTAACTTTCTTTTGAGTTAATCTAGACATAGAGGGACTCAATAGATGAAAACCCTTCAACAAACTGCCGGTAAAAGCCAGCCAAACCCAAAAAAACTCCTAATATTTGATGGAGAAATGGATCTAGGCTAGTTTTCACCACTTTAGTCTTTTGAGGATCAACTGTAATGCCATCACCGGAAATAATATGGCAAAGAAAAGATACTGATCCTAGATAAAATTTGCACTTACTGAATTTAGCAAATAACTGATGGGCTCTAAGAGTCTACAATACTATTCTGAGGTGGTCTGCATGATCATTTTTGTTACGAGAGTAGACAAGAATTTCATCAATGAAGACTATGACAAACATGTCAAAGTACTACTTGAACACTCAGTTCATCAAGTCCATAAAGGTTGTTGGGGAATTTGTGAGACCAAAGGACATGACTAGTAACTTGAAGTGACCATACCGAGTTCTGAAAGCAGTTTTTGAAATGTCACATTCTCTGACTCTGAGCTGATGATAGCCGGATCTAAGGTCTGTCTTAGAAAAATAACTGGCACCTTGAAGTTTGATGAATAAGTTATTGATTTTGTGAAGTAGGTATTTATTGTTGATTTTGACTTTATTTAACTAACGGTACTTAATACAGATTCTAAGAGAACTATCTTTTTTATACACGAACAGGACTGGTGTGCCTCAGGGGAAATGTTAGGCCTGATGAATCCCTTATCTAGGATATTCTTCAACTTTTCTTTCAAATCTTTGAGTTCGTATAAAGCCATTCTATATGGTTTAATAGATAAAGGCTGGGTATCTGGAAGAAGGTCTATTCTGAAGTCAATTTCCCTTTTGAGAGGAACTCCAGGAAGATCTTCGGGGAACACATCTGGAAATTCCCTCACTACTAAAATTGACTCAAAATTAGGAATCTTAAAATTAGAGTCTTTAACTCAGGAAAGATGATAATACACCCTTTGGATATCATTTTCCTCGCTCTAAGGTACGAAACAAGCTGACTCTTAAGCGTTGTCGTACTACCCCTCCATTCAAGGACTAGTTCATTTGGAAACTGAAAATGAACTACTCTATTTCTACATACCACTGAATCATAGGATGAATGGAACTAATCCATGTCAAGAATGACATCAAAGTTTGTCATCTCTAACTCTACAAGGTCTACTGAAGTAACTTTCTAAGACACTTTAACTGGGCAGTTCCTGTATACCCGTTGGGTTATGATAAAATTACCCACTGGGGTAGATACTAAGAAAGGCTCTAATAAGATTTTGGGATTGACTACGAAGTTGACGGCTATATAAGGGGTTATAAAAGAAAGAGATACTCCAGGATCTAGTAAAGCATAAATATGTAAATGAAAGACTTGAAACGTACCATTAACCATGTTAGCCGAAATTTACTGATATTGTCGAGAATGAAGTGAATAAAGTCTATTATGATGCTGGCCACTAGTAGCACTGGAAGCGGCTCCCTGCTGAGTCGGGCGACCGATTAGAGCCGTTGACTGATGGGACTGGCCCTGTCGGTATAAATCCCTTCTTTTCTAAGAAACTACCCAACACTCCCGAATCCGGTGGCCTGGATTGCCACACCTAAAGCTTACATCACTGCTAGATCTACACTCACCCTAATGGTTTCTACCATATTATTGGAAAAGAGAATTTGTATGACCACTGTTTACACTGCCTTGGGACTTAGATCCTAGCGCCCTATCCCAATTGTAATTTTTGAAATTTGGCATAGGGGTACTAGCTAAAGATAGGGCATAAGTTAAATATTTCTAATGGAACTGAGGATGGTTTCCCACCTCTGACTTTGGCTGATTGAAATTATCGCTACCTGTTCTAGCCCTCTTGTTCTCTCTCTCCTTGTCCTTAAGCTTCTGCTGCTCCATCTGTTGAGCATGAACCATAAGCCTAGATATGTCCATATCCATAATTAACATCACAGTCCTACACTCCTTTACCAAACTTTCAGATACCTTAAACAAAAACTTGCTCATCCTAGATCTGTTATAAGCTACCATATGAGAAGCATACCTAGCTAACTAAGTAAACTTAAGGGAATAATCTTTGACACTCATGTTACCCTACTTTAATTAGATAAACTCTAATAATTTGGCTTCCCTCATCTCCAATGAAAAGAATATATCTAAAAAGGCTATAGCAAACTCCTCCCACTCTATAGGCCCTGTGTCTACGTCTCTATCCCTTTTTCACTTCTTAAGCTAGGTATGGGATACATCCTAAAGTTGGTAAGCAACCAATTCAACACTCCCACTAGAAGTTACCCCCATAATATTTGTTACCTTTTGCACCATGTCTAAGAATTTTTGCTGATTCTTTTTAGGCTTAGATCCCAAAAATAGAGAAGAATTTATTTGGGTAAAGTCTTGAATCATAGCTGCAGTAGTATTGGTCACTGGGTTGGCCTGAACTACAGCTGGCTGGATATTCTGAGCCGCTATAGAGTGAGGTAGAGTAGTGAATGCAGCTTTAAATTTTGCATGTGACACATGATCATTCAGGGGATTTTTTTAAATGGGCAGAGGTGTTGGCTAGTTTATATTTCTTATTTTGTTTGTTTTTCTGAGAGCTATGTTCTATAAGTGAAAGGAAGAATAAATTAGATAGAGATTTAAACATGAGCTTATGCTAAGTTGCATGACATGATCACTGAAAGAAAGGAAACTTTTCTTAAAATGCCTTGTAGCCTCTTGTCTATAAGTATGGCGCTCTTTATACTCACGCATAAGACTCTTCTTGATGTAGCTTTTAGACTCTCTAGGACACTTTAAAAACCTATTCTATGATACCAAGTTTGTAACGCCCCAAAAGTACACCCTGGGTGCCACACGGTCCTTAGATCCCAAGAGATCACAAGCTAACTTATGAGCTGGTACCTGCTATGAGCACTGAGTAACAATGATAACAAAAGATCATATGTAGAATTTAACTGAGGAATGCCATGTTTTTAAATCATAGTTCTATTAAAGGCTTTAAAATAATACTAAAAATATTGATAAAATAACTGACAATAATAATAAAAAAACTGAAGACTGACTAACTGTCTGTATTAGTCTAAAAAGCTTCTACTGAATGACTATGGAGCTGATGGGATGAACCCCTAACTAAATTCGACTAAATAGAAAGTACTAAAACTAATAAAGTAACCTGAGGTAAATAAACCATGTCTTCGAAGTATAAGGATTCACCACTGCTACATTTGATATTTGGTATGTCTATGCATGATCAGGGAACTGAGCATCCAAACCTATGATATTAGACATCATAGCATAAGAAATGAGTATATGGTAAGTACTTTGATTGTACTGGTATGCTAAATGAGGTTAGGCTGATATGCATTGGTTCATGTGCATGAGTAATAATTGAATGAGTGTATAGCATGAAGTACTAAATAGAATGCATAAAATTTGTAAATACTGAGAATGGATGACCAAGAATAAAACATGTTTTGAATATAATTTGTAGACTGAGATACTGAATACTGATAAGTGAATAACTTATATTTGTATGCTATGGTCAAGAAAAACTAAAAATGAATTACTGAGCTGATTACTAGACTGAGACTGTGGGAGCTATCATCTAACCAATATGCCCTAATGAGCAAATTAGTGTCTAATCTGTGACCCCAATTAGAAGGGTGTCAGTACCATACCACAGGTACTAACACTAGCTATGTGGATCCACTAATATGCTGTCTCGAAGGACTAAGGGTCTCAAGCTTAAACTGATGGGTGACCCCTGAAAGGTAGTCAAGCCTAAATTAACGGGTGACTTCTCATATCCTACACTGGCAATATAGTTCTGGAGTTCAAGGACTGCTACTAACAGCTCTGCCTAACTTATATGGAAGTCGCAATCCCTGTACTCGCTCGGTGCTAAATCCTACTCCTAACTGAACTAACTTAGAATACTTAACTATTCAATGTTTAACTAATTATGATAACAGATTGAACTAATAATCCTCATAACATATCTGAAACTATTTTGAAGATACTAAGACTAAGTAAACAGCTATGTTTTTAGGTATTCATAACCCCCAGGACTGGATAGCAATAATAGTAAAATAGTACAAAAACTTTGAGGACATAATGTGAAAGCATTAATTCAAAATTAATTCTTATAGGCATTTCATCAAACACTTGATATTCGTAGTTTATGCTAAGCATGGGAATATTTTAAAGCTTGTAGTAATAGGATGCTTTCAACATCAACAACAATAATTATGATTTAAATTAGTGAACAACATTATTCAAACGTATGAGATTTAATGACAACAACAATTTCATATAAACATGGTATAGAATCAAGATTCATGGGGATTCATGGTTAAAAATCATGATAACATGTAAAAATCACAACTTTAAATTTAAAATTAGATTCTTGGACTCCATGGGTGGAAGGGACCCATTGATGAGTATTTAACATACCTTGGTTTTTGAATTTGTAAGAATTATTGGTGAATTTTTGAGACTTGGACTTGAATTTGATGAACCTAGGGTTTTGTTCTTGAGAGGTTTTGTGAAAAATGAATGTGTTTTGCTCTTTCCCATGCTTAAATTTTTGTTTTTGACTGATTTAACGTGGGAGAAATGACCCAACTACCCCTCTGGACTCAGTATTAATTGCATAAAATATAACCAGTGATGCTGCAGATAATACATCACGTCGAAGGTATTGACGCAATTTCCAAAGTGCGTCGATAGTGACGATGTGATGGCCAACGTGATGCATTTTGATCGCGTTGGCTCACTATTTTGTTCATCCAAACATGTCTCAAATGATGTCCAAAAATTCTGAAACTTACCTGAGATGACCTATAGATAACCCTGATTATGAATCAATTTAAAAATCGATAATCTAAGGCCAGAAAGATAAAAAATAAGACCATAAAAATTGAGGCCAAAAATGAGACTAAGTCTTAACACAGCCAAAATTTTTTATAATTTTTGGACCTCTTTTCGCATGCTATATAGGACTGAAATAGACTAGGACTTTACGGGGTCTTACAAATTACTTTTCCTATTATTGGTGCATTGTTATAATGATTGGAATGGGTGATATGAGTTTCCCCAAATTAATAAAATTTGGCTTGAAAATGGTATTAACCTCAAACCACTTTCAATCTCGGTTTTAAATATGAATATTTACATAGTTTAACTTGTCCTTTAAAATTATTGCATTGCATGGAAAGATAAATAGATAAAAATGGTTTTGGAATACCCTGGTGGCCATGGTTTTGGATTATAAATGGAACTTAGGAGTCTAACGGTAACATGAATTGGTTTGGTATAATTGCATTAGCTTATATTGGTATGACTATACCATGTTAGAAAATGCCTTAATAAAGACTCCCCGGTTAATTGTTGGATTTATGTGCAAACTATTTTAATTTTGGATAAAAGGGGATTGTTTAGCTCACCGTGAAGGTGCAATCCTAGGGGGACCAACAGTGTAAACCACATTTGTCAGAATGGAGGTCTATATGACCATGTGTCAAGATACAAATTATATTTTGGATGACTATTGCCTTGGATTCATTAGCCTTTCCTCGGTTCGTTCGGCTAACATGCACTAGGGCTCTTACAGCAGAGAGATGTGGACCCATATAGCCTATAGGTGTCTTTAGGATGGAGAGAGCTGCACAGTTAAAGCTAATGATTCAAACTCTCATGTTCATGACCCTTGTCCCTACCCCAAAATCCTATATATGTATGTATATACATGTTTTGCATGTAGTTTTTCACTGGTTTTTAGCAATGACATTATTTTATTCTTTTCTCCTAAGCATGCTAGTGCTCGCCCCACCGAGCGTCCCTGGATGCTACATTATTTCATTACATAGGGTTTGAAGAATTTTTTGTTACCCTTCTGTAGCATTAGATGGTGAGGTATGTCTGTGGATTTGCTGTGGAGTGGTGAGCCTCCATCTTTCAGAAGTCTTGGTCATTTCATTGGTTTCTTTACTTTCTTAGTATTTTAGACTCTTTTTTCATAGTTGAGGGCATGTCCGAACTTAGTTTGGTATTCTTGGTTTAGAGGCTTTTGTGGATAAGTGTTAGGTTGGATGTTTGTTTTGATTCTTAGAATTTACATTTGACTATCTATCTTTCTTATTACTATTTGGTTGGATTTTTCTGTATTTTTTTTTGTGTTGTGTAGGTTAGGCTAAGGGGGTGGTCTATGACCCACGATGGGCTTGAAATACTCGTCACAACTAGGCCCTGGTTTGGTTCATGACACTACGAGCTCAAAGAAAATTAGGTGAACCTTATTTGTTTTAAAATTTTGCAACTTAAATTTTTAAACTTCATAAGTGAAATCAAAGAATCATAAATTTTTGTTCAAACAAATAAAGTGATAGATAATTAATCGGCCTGTCCAAGTATATATTTTTCAGTATTTAGGTCATAGATTATTACTTTATCAACTCAATCAATCATTGGTCTTTCTATGGAATAACTCAAACTACTATTTTTTTTATCAAATTATGCTATTTATAGTAAATCAATCTAAAAAATCTGTAAATTAATTTAATTTTCTAGATATCGATAATAAATAGACCGGTTAGTACGTAGTAGTTAATCTAATTAGTTTAAAGTTGTCCTTTAAATATTGATAATAATCTAGATTTCTCTATTTTTATTAAATTGATATGACCTTGATATACATTATCTTTAGGAACATGATACATCTAGTGAAGGGGATGAGTCTTCTGAGACATCTAGTGATGAGAATTCGTCTGTCAAGAAAAATGGTATTCAGTGAAACCTAGATAGCTTCTCCCAGTATTATTAGCGTAAGGACTTTGATGAAGAGAATCACTTCGATACACTTTTGTCCATTTTATCAAAGTGGGATGTTGTTGAAAATATACAAAATTACTTGAAGAAGGTAAAAGTACACAACCAGTTTATGTATAATTGTTTTGGTTGCTTATCAAAAGTGAACCTAGAGGATTGGAACAAAAAAATTGTTGCCATATTGTACACTATATTCTACAACGTCGTGTTGCAGGCTTAAAGAAAAAAACTTACAGTTCATAATTGATTGTAAGCCTATACGATTTGGTATGAAGGAGTTCTCTATGATTATAAGATTGGATTGTGGAAAATTTTCGATGGATAAGACTTTATATGACTAAAAAAAGGCCAAAAATTTTTTAGGTATCCAAAGTGAATTGTTGATATTGAGATTATACAACTAGTGAAAAATTTGGATTTCTTTATCCATATCCTTGGGGTCGGCGTTCTTTCAAATGAATGTTGAGTCCCTCTTAGATGTTAACTTGAAGAAAAAGTATACACAATAGAAGGAAAATAAATCTTAACCTAAAGGTTATGGCTTGCAAGGATTCCCTTGGACTTTTATGTTAAGTTTACATTATTTATAATGAGATAGATATTGAATCATGCATCAATCTAAAATTTATATTTTAATTTTGTTAAACTTCTTATTTTCAATATAGCTATGGGCTTTTGAAGTGATTCCTATACTAGGAGAAACTTTTGGACAACTATTAACAAAATTTCCCTTTTTATTTTCAAGATTGCTTCTATGGTTTAGTAAAAAGAAGACAACCCAGATTATCAACTGTGATATTTACGATACAAAAGAAAGAGGAAAATTCTTAAGTTCTTTGGGTGCAATATATCATTTTAATAGCTTTTATTATTTTAGTTTTGTTCAATAATTTATTTTCTTATAGTTTATAGTGCATCCTGCTCTAATTCCTATCATGGTTGTGTCAGAAAAACCATATTTGATTGATTGAAGGATATGAAAGATCAAGTGGATGAGAATATAGATCGGTTGACAAAAGAAGCCGATGGTGTAACATGATTGATCAATTGTGCTCTCAAAAAACATGAATTTTCAATTGTTGTGTATCATGACAGACTTGAAACTGATATTATAAGACAACCTTCAATTGGAGTTACTTAAAATACTAATTTATTGAACAAACTTTCTCTACTTGTTAAATTTCATGAAGACATGTTTGATGAGATAGAAGTTCAAAACAAGAAGTTACATGATAGAATGGATGGTTTCGATGTTAAAGTAGACAAGTTGACTGGTATAGTGGATGACTTGCGTGTTTAAGTTGAAAATTTAAGCAAAAAGAAGTGTGATTTGACGGTAGACATGAGCAAATAAATCCACTAAAAAAGAGGTAACTGTTAAAGTTGAAGAGGAAGAAAATAGTATAGTTGAGAAAAATGTTGCTGCTAAATATGCAAAAGAAAGTACTACAGGAGTGAAACGAGCTAGAAAAACTAACCTAAAATACAATTCCCCTTATGCAATAGAGGTTGGACAAAAGAAAGTAAGGGAGGATCTAAATAATATGAAAACCTATACAAGGAAAAGAAAGATTAATGTAGATAGTGTATAATTTTGTTAAGATATTTTTTGTATTTTCAGAAAAACTATGGATTAGTCTGATTAGTTAACAATCTATCTTTGATTGTACTTATTTTTAGAAAGTATTTAGGGTATTATGTCACATATATTTTTGCTTTATTTGTTATGTTTCTTTATTTTTGAAAAAGGTGAATGTACCTTATATTTTTATTTAGTATAATAGGCCACAAATCTATGATCTGTCGGATAGATAAATGATCTATTTGTTAGGACAAATGGTTTGTTCCATTAAATGTGATATTTTGGATATAGTGTTCAACTCTTATTTTCTTGTTTATTCGTTCAAGATGCTCTTTAATATATTATATTATTTTTTTATGTTTGAGAAAAGTGAATGTACCCCATATTTTTGTTTTGTATAATCACCCACAAATCTATACTTTGTTGGGCAGATAAATGATATGTCTGTTAGGATAGATGATTTGGTCTGCATCATATTTTCATATAATGTTCAACTCTTTATTTTCATACTTATACATTCAAGATACTCTTAATATATTATATTGTTGCTGTATTTTAAAAAAAAAAATAAATGTACATCATATTTTCTATTCATATAATCACCCACAAATCTATGATTTGTCGTATAGATAAGTAATCTACTTGTTACGAGAGATGCTCCATCTTTGCATATGATCATGAATTCTTGATTTTCTTGCTTATAAGTCCAAGATATCCTTTAATATATTATATTGTTGCTTTATTTTTTTAAAAAAATAAATGTACCTTATATTTTCTTTTCATATAATCGCCCATAAATCTATGACCTGGAAGATAGATACCTAATTTTTCCGTCATGAGAAAAAATTATTGTAGGTCATTCTAGTAATAGCCCGTATTTCCCTAGCTAAAATTAAATCTCAGTTTATGAGTTATCCAATATAAAACTTTTGAAATGCTTATCATTTTTTAGTTTAGAACCTGACATTAAATTGAATCAACTTTCCAACGATATAAAATTTGCCTAAATCTTATAACCGGGTAAGAAGTTATGACTATTTTAAGTTTCAGTCATTAAACACCGTAATTCAGGCCAATATTGCTACGCGGAGTAAGCCAAAAGGGCATTTGTTAATGTCCGATGAGCCAACGCATTGCACCGCGTTGCGCCACCAGCCACATTTCCAGTTGTCATTTTCCAGTGGCTTAGCGCGATAGTGGTGTGCCCAAAATCAGATTTTTAGTTACAAAAATTAAAAATATTCCAGGGGTAATAGGGTCTTTTCCATGATCCAGATCAGCCTTAAACATAAAATTATGCCCTAAATACCCTATTATATCATTATTCACTCAATTTTCTCAAGATTTAAAACATTCTCTCTCAAAGAGGCAAAAACCTTAGTTCAAGAAATCAAGGTCAATCCTTAAGAAACCCTCCAAGAACCTTCAAGAAAGAATCTTCTAAGGTATGTTAGGTGTTCATATATAGGTTACTTTCACTCATAGAGTCCACGAATCCGATTTCAAATTACAAGATTGTTGAATTCTGAACTTTCATGTTTGAATTGAATTGAATTCATGTTCATGTTATTGTGGGGTCTTAGTCCATGACTAAATTATAAGCCTTCATGAAATTGAATAGCATGTGTGATGAATATGTGATTATCTTGATAAACCCTTGAATTTACAAAGTGATTAATATATATTTTATGTTAATTGGGTTTAATCCATGATTATTATAAGATTCATGAAATTAGATTAGTATTTTATGGGGAATTATATGAATTGTATGCTAAACCAATGAAATTGTAAGTTTAGGCTTTGTAATTGCCATGTTAATATGTTATCTATGATTATGTGCATGAATTTGTGCTCCCCAAGTGTTCGATAGAATGTACATGAGAATAAAGTGATGAAATCATGACATATTAGTATATATAAAAGCTTATGCCCTACAAGTGTTTGATAAAATGTCTCTATAGATGAAATATGAACATATGTACATTGTTATGCTTTGCAAGATCATGTGATGCTTTACTTTTCATGCTATCGACTCCTGGGATATTTAATACCCGATAATTTAGCTGTTTAGCTAGAGCCAGTGTCAGTTACAAAATAGTATCAGTTATGTCATGATCAGTAGTACTCTAAGTCAGTTATAGAACTCAGTAGAACTCAGCTAGTTATAGAACTCTAGAAAACTCAGTAAAATCAGTATTAGTCAAGTCTAGTTCAGTATAATCAGTTCAGTTTCTTTTAATTGGTAGTAGGATTCAGCACCGAGCGAGCCTAGGGATGAGGGCTTACCCATTAGTTAGGACTGGGTACCTAGAAGCAATCCCTAAGTTCCAAAACTACATAGCCAATGTAGGTTATGAGATGTCACCCGTTAGATAGGACTGATATTCTCAAGGATCACCCACTAGTTTAGGATTGATCTCAGGGGTCACCCGTTATATAGGACTGACTCTACAACAGTTATTAGTACCCGTGGCACGGTGCTAACACCCTTCCAATTAGGGTTATAGATTGGACCCCGGCTCAGTTATTTAGCTTATTTGGTGAATGTCAATTAGATGATTACCTCTCACTATTTTAGTTTTAGTCTTCAGTTTAGAATTTAATTTAGTTTCACAAAATTAGGATTGTTAGATATTATCAATCAGTATCAGTAAATCAGTTATCAGGAACTTCATATATCTATTACTTAGTTATCAGAACTCAGTACTTAGCTTCAGAAAAGCTCTGATACGATGTATATTTATGTATGTCCATAGTATTACATACTCAGTGTTTTCAGTAGTATCAGTTACTCACATACTCTTATATTCAGTAACTCTATATCATTCAGTCAGTTATTGTTCATGCATATGAACCCTTGCATTCAGTGTTACCTCATCTAGAATCCCAGTACATTCCACATACTGACCGTATACTCTTTCTTTGCGCTATGATGTCTCATATCATAAGTTCAGATGCTAAGGTTCCTAACCGTGTTTAGACAGATCCATTCAGTAGTCGCAAATTTAGTACTGAGTCCTCATTTATAGAGGACATACTTTATTTTAGTATTTTAGTTTATTAGTAGATGAGTAGTCAGAGTTAGCTAGGGGTTTGTCCCATCAACTCCAAATTCAGACAGTTCAGTTAGAGGCTTTCAGACTAGACTAGTTCAAACAGTATTTTAGTTTTTAGATGTTTTTTTGCAGATGTTACATTTATCAGTATTTTAGATTTTGAACCTTATTGTATTTCAACCTTTTTCTGCATTTATTTCACTATTAGTATTCAGTTCTCACAATAGATATCAGTCATGGATTAGCTTGTGGTCTCTCAGGGTCATAAGTACCGTGTAGCATCCAGGGTATACTCTCGAGGCATTAAACATAGTATCAGAGCCTAAGTTTCAATAGAGTCCTAGGGAGTCTGAAAGACGCATCGTGTAGATTCTTGTGTATTGTTGTATAGCACACCACACTTATGGACAGAAGGCTATGAAATATTTTAGGAAAAGTTTCCCTTCTTTCAGTATTCATGTCATACGAGTGAGAATGAGCTCAAGATAAATTCTCAGTCTAATCTTTTGCTTCCGTCCAGTTATAGAACATGCCTCCCAAAAAGATTAATGGTAGAAGAACTGGAAATCAGCCAGCCTCTCCACCTGTTCAGGAAGATCCCCTGAATGAGCACGTCTCCCATGCAGAATTTAGAGCTGCATTCACCACTTTATCCAATTTAGTAGTTTCTCAGAACAATCTATACGTTTTTGTACTATCTAGGCTTGGGGTTCATACTCAGCAAAGCAAGGGGGAAAAGAGTAGAAAGAAAGATAGAAAGAATAAAAGAGTTAGAACAAGTAGTTTTAGGCCAAGGTTAGAGGGTGGTAATTGGTTCCAATTATATCAGAAATTCTCAGCCCCAAATCCTTTTGTATCTAGTGCTTCGATACCAAATTTTAGAAATGACAGTTGAGATGGAGAACTAGGCTGTAAGTCATAAGGTAGTGGGAAGGGTATTCATACTAATTAGCTTTAAGAAAAATATGGTAAGAACCATAAGAGAGTGTGTAGAGCTGGCAGTGATGTTTTCTTTAGGTTTGGCAAGTTAGGCCATAGAGTCAGAGATTATCCTAAGTCAGGTTCACAAGGTCAGTACAATCGTTCTTCATCTTATTCTGATTTCCCAAACTAACAAGGTGCCACTTCCAGTGCTGCCAGTGGGCAACGCCCAAACAGGCTTTGTGCACTTCAGTCCGGACAAGACTAGGAAAGTTCTCTTGATGTGTTCACTGGTATGTTACAAATCTTTCATTTACATATTCATTCCTTGTTAGATCTAGGAGCTTCTTTGTCTTTTGTAACTTCTTGCATAAAAGTTAACTTTAAGTCAGACTAGAAATCTTAACAGAAGCCTTCTCAATGCTTACCTCAGTAGGTAAATCTATTCCAGTCAAACAAGTATACAGAAATTACTCGATTATAGTATTTCAGAAATCCTTTCAATTGAGTTCAGTCATAGATTCGTTCAGTTTTAGTTTCTTGATGAACAGGTCCTTGAATGAAGGGGTAGTACCTCATTCTTAGTTCATTTAAGTTTAAATCTCTAGATTAAACTAGTAGAAAGAGAAGTTGAGAATTATAAGTTAGTCAGTATTGAGGTTGCTATATGTTGATTGTAGAGGAAATAGAAAGCTAAGAATCATGTATCAGAAGGAAGTACTAGAAGTGGACCTTACATTATTAGGAGTATTCCTTCAGAATGAGTTTAGTGTTTATGAGTATTTTCATATCTCAGACTCTAGAACAAAGTGGTTTTAGTTTAATTTAGAGTTTATTAAGAGGTTCACAGATTTAGAATGACGGCTTTAAGCTAAGGGGGAGATGGTAGAACAAGTAACCAAGTCAAAATTTTAGATTTTAGTAGTAATGTTAGTATGTGTAGAGAAGTAGTGGCAGAGGTTGATGTCCAACCCGTCCTTACCTCAGTGCAAAGTATTACACTTCAGCTATCACGATATCTACTCATGCAGTCCATGTCAGTTCTATGATCATAGCTCCTATTCATGCACATTATAAAAAATCATGTACGCTTACAGTTCCTAGTATGAGCAGTTCCAGTTCACTCAATGTTATGAATCACGTTCCCTGAACACAAAAACTCCAAACTCAGGTCATACAGCTCATGACTCATGTACTTATGCTTTATAGTAAGCTCAGTTCTCATAACTACTGCTACACTTCTAATGATCAGCTAAATTCAGATTTTATCTTGTATATCCTTATTCTATATCTCTTGATAAATCCAGGATGTTGATATTCTATTCCTGAGGCTTCAGTTAAGTGTTAAGTTCAGTATAGTATCCATTCATGCTTTAGGTCCTCATGTTTTAACCTTCAGTGAACTCTCATTATTAGATGGTGTGGTGATAAGCAGTTACTTAGATAGGAGAGAGAAAAATTTTTATGTCAAGAAAAGATTGTTGCATGCTAGTTTTACATGAGGCTATAGTTATGAATATAGGCTTGATGTCATGATGATGTGTAAAGGGATAAATGCATTTTGGAGATTTAAGTAGCCTTAAACACAGTGGGAGAATTCAGTCCAGATCAGACCTCAGTAGGAAGAGTTATTAGTGCCCATATCACAGAATTTTAGCCATGTTGTGATTTCTTATTTAGATGTCTTATTCAGACCATGCTAAGATTTCCTTGCTTCCTAAAATTTAGTAGAACCTTATAGCAAGAGTGTCAATAAATATTCTAGTTGAGTATAAGTTTTCAGTAAGATTTAGTCCGTAAAGCCAAGAATTTAGTTTAGCAGTCAAGCAGACAAGTTCGTATGGTTTCCCATCTTTCTGCCCAGTTGTACTATCCAAAGTTTCATGAGTATAACTGTTCCAAGATAGAGCATCCTAGTAGTTATGAGTTCATCTCAGTTCATGTATCATGCCTTAGTTTCAGATCTCAGATATTTAGTCATGATTTAGTTCATAGGTGTCCCGTGCATCTTCTCATCTTTTTCTTAGTATCTCAGCCAAGTCAGCATTCTTCGAGGGACATAATGTCCCAAGGGGGAGGAGATGCACTATAACCCCCAAACTTGCATTTCCTAAACATTCTAGTTTCACTTCACATAATGAATTCAACTTGGAGTAGTGGGTACTCATAAGTTAACCCTTAAGTTCCACTCTCAGCCGTAAGCCATATATTTAGAGGCCTAGTTCCATTCATGATAATCAGTCTATGTATTATGTTTCAGACTCAGTCATGTTCTCATATTTCTGTTCATGCATATTCAGTAAATGATCTAAGGTTTATCAGTATTCTCAGCTTAAGGTGACATTTTTCCTTAGATTTACTCAGTTCTATGATCTATGTTACATTATAAATATAGTATCCATTACCGTTGTATATTCAGTCATGCATTCATGAATCAGTTCAGCCATGTACTACTATATCATATATGCATGTTTAGTATGAAAATCAGCTTATTAGTAGCTTCAGTCATGTATTCCATGCATCAGATATGCATGTTAACTATAAGAACTCAGCTTATCAATAGTTCAGTCATGTAGTCATGTTTCAGTATGCATGTTTAGTGTGTAAACTCAGTCTATCAGTGTTTCTCAGCTTAATCAGTCTCATTCGAGGATGAATATTCCCAAGGGGGAGGTATTTATGTTCTCATGTTTCCGTTTATGCTTGTTCAGTAAATGATCTCAGGTTCATTAGTATTCTCAACTTAAGGTGACAGTCTTCCTTAGAATTACTCTGTTCCATGATCCAGTTACAATTATACACTTAGTATCTATTACCGTTGCATATTCAGTCATACATTCATGATTCAGTACAACCATGTACTCCTGTATTGGATATACATGTTCAGTATGAAACTCAGCTTATCTGTAGCTTCAGTCATGTATTCCATGCATCAGATATGCATATTCAGTATAAGAACTTAGCTTGTCAATAGTTCAGTCATGTAGTCATGTTTCAGCGTGCATGTCAAGTGTGTAAACCTAGTCTGTCAGTGTTCCTCAGCTTAATCAGTCTCATTCAAGGATGAATGTTCCCAAGGAGGAGATATTGTAATACCCCATATTTTCCTAGGTTAAATTAACTCTTAGTTCATGAGTTATCTAGTATAAAAAATTAAAAATACTCATTATTTTTCAATTTTGAGGCTGTCATTATGTAGGAAATTGAATCAGCTTTCTAAGGATATAAAATTTGCCTAAATCCAATAATCGGGTAAGAATTTCTGGCTATTTTATGTTTCAATCGTTAAACACCATAATTCAGGCCAGTAGCGCATTGCGGAGTAAGCCAAAAAGGCATCTGTCAATTTCCAATGAGCCAACATAATTTTACCACATTGCGCCACCATCCACATTCTCAGTAGTTATTTTCAGTGGCTTGGCGCGATAGCAGTGCGTCGCGCTAAGGCCCAAAATCGGGTTTCTAGTGATGAAAATAAAAAATGGTCCAGGGGTAATAGGGTCTTTTTTCATGACCCAGATCAGCCATAAATAAAAAATTATGCCCTAAATAACCTATAATATCATTATTCACTCACTTTTCTCAAGATTTAAAACATTCTCTCTCAAAGAGGCAAAAACCCTAGTTTGAGAAATCAAGGTCAATCCTCAAGAAATCCTCCAAGAACCTTCAAGAAAGAATCTTCTAAGGTATGTTAGGTGTTCAGTTATGGGTTCCTTTCAACCATAGATTCCACAAATCCATTTTCAAATTACAAGATTGTTGAATTATGAACTTACATGTTTGAATTGAATTAAATTCATGTTCATATTATTGTGGGGGTCTTAGTCCATGATTAAATTACAAGCCTTCATGAAATTGAATAGCATGTGTGATGAATATGTGATTATATTGATAAACCCTTGATTTTACAAAGTGATTAATGTGTCTATGATGTTAATTAGGTTTAATCCATGATTATTATAAGATTCATAAAATTAGATTAGTATTTTATGGGGAATTATATGAATTGCATGCTAAACCCATGAAATTGTAAGTTTGGGCATTGTAGTTTCCATGTTTATATGTTATCCATGATTATGTGCATGAAGTGGTGCTCCCCAAGTGTTCGATAGAATTTCCATGTGAATGAAGTGATGAAATCATGACATGTTAGTATTTGTACAAGCTTATGCCCTACAAGTGTTTGATAAAATGTCTCTATAGATGAAATATGAACATATGTACATTGTTAGGCTTTGTAAGATCATGTGATGCTTTACTTTTCATGATATCGAGTCCTAGGGGTATTTAATACCTGACAATTTAACTTTTTACCTAGAGCCAGTGTCAGTTACAGAATAATATTAGTCATGTCATGATTAGTGGTACTCTCAGTCAGTTACAGAACTCAGTAAAACTCAGTCAGTTATAGAACTCAAAAAAACTAAGTAAACTTAGTATCAGTACAGGCTAGTTTAGTATATCAGTTCAGTACCTTTTAGTTGGGAGTAGGATTCAGCACCGAGTGAGCCTAGGGATGGGGTCTTACCCGTTAGTTAGGATTGGGTCCCTAGAAGCAATCCCTAAGTTCCAGAACTACATAGCCAGCGTAGGTTATGAGATGTCACCTATTAGATAGGACTAACATACTCAGGGATCACCCATTAGTTTAGGAATGATCTCAGGGGTCACCCGTTAGTTAGGACTGACTCCACAATAGTTATTAGTACCCATGGGATGGTGCTAACACCCTTCTAATTAGGGTTACTAATTGGACCCCAGCTCAGTTATCTTAGCTTATTTGGGGCATGTTGGTTAGATGATTACCTCCCACAGTTTCAATTTCAGTTTAGTTTTATAGAATCAGGACTATCAGACACGACAATTAGTATCGGTAAATCAGTTATCAATAACTTTAGATATCAGTTACTCAGTTATCAGAACTCAGTACTTAACTTCAAAAAAGCTCAGATACAGTAATATTTATGTATGTCCACAGTATTTCTACTAAGTGATTTCAGTTGTATTAGTTACTCATGTACTCTTACATTTAGTTACTCTATATCATTCAGTTAGTTACTGTTCATGCATATGAACCCTTGCATTCAGCCTTACCTCAACTAGCATACCGGTACATTCCACGTATTGACTGCATACTCTTTCTTTGATCTATGATATCTCATATCATAGGTTCGGATGCTAAGGTTCCTAACCACGCTTAGAAAGATCCATTCAACAATCACAGATTTAGTAGTGAGTCCTCATCTATCGAGGGCATACTTTATTTCATTATTTCAGTTTATTAGTAGTCGGAGTTATTTGGGGGTTTGTACCATCAACTCGGTATTCAGACAGTTCAGTTAGAGGCTTTCAGAATAGACTAGTTCAGATATTATTTCAGTTTTAAGATATTTCTTTTTACAGATGTTACATTTATCATTATTACAAAAGATATTAGTCATGGGTTAGCTTGTGGTCCTTCGGGGTCATAAGCATGTATGGCGTCCAGGGTGTACTCTCGGGGCGTTATAATTATCTGTAGATTTATTTATTTTTAGTTATATAATGATATTATTTTGTAACTTTAGAATCAATGAATAATGATTTAAACTAATGAGAAATACCAAAATATTCTTAGTATGATCATTTGAGTTAAAACAATAAGAGAATTTATAAGAAAACTGACTATTTATTTTGTGTCAAAGTGTCATGTATGTAGATACTGTTCTAATTTTGGTTTTCTTGATTATAAGTACAAGATTAAATTTAATATATCATATTATTGCTTTAGTTTAAAAAAAATTAAGTGTACCTCATTTTTTCCTTCGCCCACAAATTTATGATCCATCAGATAGATGCGTAATATGTCTGTTAGGAGAAAAGATGTAATATTGATCGTTCTCTAGTGATTTATTTCTTTTTAGTTGTATGATGATATTATGTAGTAACTTGAGAATCAATTAATAATGAGTAAAACTAATGAGAAATTCCATAAGATCCTTTGTATGATCATTTGAGTTGAAGCAATAAGATGATATGTAAAAATCTGACTATTTATTTTGTGTCAAAGTTTCATATTTGCATATAGTGTTCAACTCTTGGTTTTCTTGTGTATAAGTGCAAGATACTTATTACTATATTATATTATATTATTGATTTAGTTTTTGAAAAAGCTAATGTATCTCATATGTTTCTTTCATGTAATCTCTTACAAATTTATGATAAATTGGATAGATACATAATCTGTTTGTTAAGAGAGATGTCATCTCTGCACATTGTCATGATTCTTGGTTTTCTTGCTTGTAAGTCTAAGATACTCTTTAATATATTATATTGTTGCTTTAGTTTTGAAAAAAGGTGAATGTACCTCATATTATCCTTTAATATAATCGCTCAAAAATCTATGATCTGTCGGATAGATACGTAATTTGTCTGTCTTTGCATATGGTTATGAATTCTTAATTTTCTTGCTTATAAGTCCAAGATACTTTTTAATATTATATTATTGAATTAGATTTGTAAAAAATGAATGTACCTCATATTTTCTTTTGTATAATCTCTCACTAATCTATGATTTGTCGGATAGATATGCAATTTATCTATTAGGAAAGATGGTATCAATTAAGCAAGTTAAAATCAATAATAAAATTTTAAAAAAGATTAAATTGAAATTTGGTGAACAAGGAGTGAAATTAATTACTAATCCACAAAATTGTTATTATTCTATATTATAAGAACTTCTAATTACATATTTAGAGTTCTAGTATGTTTATCGGGATAAGTAGTCTTTTTGTGGCCCACTAGCTTGCAAAGAGAACACTTTTATTCTTTTTGACACCTTCACCAATAGGTGGAACTATCAATTGTGCAATTTAAAATCAATAATAAAATTTTAAAAAAGATTAAATTGAAATTTGGTGAACAAGGAGTGAAATTAAATACTAATCCACAAAATGGTTATTATTCTATATTATAAGAATCTCTAATTACATATTTAAAGTTCTAGTATGTTTATCGGGACAAGTAGTCTTTTTGTGGCCCACTAGCTTGCAAAAGACTTGTTACGCTTTTGGACACCTTCACCAACAGTTGGAACCCTTTTCTTTGGTTTTTGTCCTCTTTTATGCTTCACAATTGGTGGATTGGTTATATTTTCTCTGAACCTATCCCATTGCTCTTCTGGAGGAATAGGATTTATAATCTAGAATAAACCAGTCTATGGAAGTCTATTGAATAAAATGGTAAACATACATTGTAAACTCTCTCACCATTGTTTAGTAATCGCTGAGCTTTGAGTGTTGTTAATGCATGAGTACAAGGAAATTGGTGAAGATCCCACACCTAACAAGTGCATGTTTTGGCATTGATGTTAAATCTTACATCTTGACCATTCCCCTAAACAATAAACTCATTCATGTAAAGTTGGTGCACAAATAACTTATCTGCTGTTTCACGTCTAATTTCTCAAACTAAAGTATTAGCTACTGGAGATAAATAGTTATTCGTGAACAATTTTATACCATGATGCTTATGAATCCATCAACGCAACATCCTTTAAATTGCATTAAATAAAGCAATGATGGGCAATTCCCTTTCTATTACAAGTCTAACATTAACAAACTCTACAATATTGGTGGTCATGACTGAAGGAACCCTTGGGAATGCACCATATAGTGAGGGACCAGGTCCCTTAAGGTCTGTCACAGGAAAAATACAGTAAAGCAACCTGGAATTACAGGACAATGCAGGAAGAGTAAAAACACACGATTTTAACATAGAAACCCAGGAAGGAAAAAACCATGGCTTTCCCTCACAACCACCTCAAGATGTCCACTATAATCAACTTCCTGATTACAGACTAGTTTTCAGCCTACCTTTAGGCTTCTTTCTCTAGTAGCAACTCTACTACAAGCTTATCTTGGTAACTCTACCAAGGACCCTCTATACTGATTAACTCTAACCAGTCTCACACTTAGGAAACTCTACCTAAGCATTCTCTTCTCAAAGAGAAAAAGTTATTACTTTTATAACACGAGTAATTCATTTACAAATCAGAACTCACTCAAGAACTATTTCTATTTAAGCACTCATAAACCTAAGAACTTGAGCAGTGTCGAAATGGGGTTTTTGCTACCTCTCTTCACTCTTTAGAATTGCAAAAAAATAATTTGAAGAAGAGGCGTCTCTTTTCTTTTATAGTTGAATGATTTTTAGGGATGAATGATCATTGGACCAGCTTTCCTAATTAGTACAAAATAGCATCTGCAAGTTTGTTACACAAGAGGATGACAAAGCGTGCCAGTTGTATTGTACCTTGCACATCTAGGGACCTGGTCCATTGAAGTTAGCTGCTCATCATCAAAACTACATATGGAAATGACAACATACGTGTTCCCAAGAAAATGAGCTCTACTCCACCACTTGAAACCAATAATATTCTTGAGGTACTCAACAATATTACCATACCCTTTGTGTTGAATTTCTTCTAAATACTCATTGAATTCCTCGAATTGATATCATTTTGATGCACATAGTATAAACTAAGAACTATAGAACCAACATGGTGGATTGTATGAATATTTTCACCAAGGTGCCTTGTACATACTCCATGTTGAGCTTAACTGTAAACTATAGGAATTGCTTTCTTTATGCTTGGATTTTTGTCTAATATTGTCACAACCCAAAAATCAAGGATCATGATGGCCCATGTCGCGACTAGCCTTGACTAGTAATCATATCATCCAAACTGATATGAAATGATATATCAATACCAAAACCCAAGGCCTGACTCCTAGGGTAGAATTGAACCACACATATATAGTGAAAGCAAAAACTACATAATCAAATGTACCATGCCAATCCCAAAACTTGGTGTCACAGTCAAAGAAATGCTAAATACATCTCGAGTGTCAAAGGATATAATGATAGTCCAATAAGGATCAAAATCTATCTCTGAATACAAATATGACATGATCTAGGTAAGAAGACATAGAAGGTCAAAAACTCTGAATGCATAAGTCTACCACTACCTCAAACATACTCCACGTACCGCATGAATCAGCTGTCGTGCGCCACACTTGTACCTCAATTTGCACCAAAAGGGCGTAATGTATGGTCAACTTGTACTTAGCGGGTATCATAGGCCTATTGGGAAAAGTAGAAAACAAAGCATATAAAATACACACTATGGGCATGTCACCTGTATTAAAAAAAATATCCAAATGGTAGCCCACACCACCTCTACTAACAGTTGTACAATATACATATTTACCAGACACAAATATGAAAAGGAAATACAAGTGTATACATATACCAAATACAAGTATAAGAAAGAAGTATAACAGTCAGATATCACATCAAGGGAAATAACACATTATGAAATGATCAAAAAATATATGAAATGTAATAATGGTGATGATGATGATGATGATGATGTGATGCTTGAGGTTTTTGCACAACTTCCACATACACCTGCTGAGTTGTGCTTTCAGGTTAGAACCATAAGGGGTTCACAACCCATATACAATTTAATATCAAATATTCATAACTCCTCTTTGGCACATCCATCGGTAGAGGATTTTAAAGATCATATTTTCTATCAGAAAAGGTTAGTATTACCAGTATTTCTATTGTGGTACCGATGTTTCATAAATGTATATGATACGAGGATGTAATGCTCATAACAACACAAATGAGAATTTCCAAAACCAGCCAATAGACCAACCATGTGAGACAAAATCCACTCATAGTTGAATCATCCATGAATCCAATGTAATCCATATGCTAATAGAGTAAAATACACAATAATATGCCAGTGACACCACATAAACTCCAATTTAGGATTTTTCATCGAGGAGATATAATCAAATATACATAAACAAGGACAACAACATCATATAACACCCCACATGGTTACATATAGAAAGTAATGTCTCAAAACCACCAATTAACAATAATATAGGCCACCACACGTGCACAACACAGTAATATAGGCATTTTTATGATTAGTTCCTTCACTATTAATATGATTTTATATCCATATTAACTACCCATCCTAGTTTAAACAAAGTTAAGCCAAAACCTACCTCGATATCAAAATCAGTACAAACAAGCCTTTAACACTAAGCTTTTGCCTCCTGCTTGGACCAAAAATCATCTTAAAGACAAACATAGAATCTACGCACTAAAAGGAAGCCATCGATGCCCATATTGCCCTTTTTCTGGTTAGGGTCAAAACAAATTTTCAAAAAAGAAAGGTAAAGCCAATATTTTTGTCCAAAAATATATTTTCTATGATTAAAGAAACTTTATAGAAGAAACCCAAGTGAAACGAGTTGGAATTGAGGTTTAAATTGAGAAAATACCAATTTAGGTCTTCCAGGCAAAACCTCCAAATTTCCACTTTCAATTCAAGTTTGTAAGAAATTTATAAGATAATAATTAAAGAAATATAATTGTAATAGAAGTTTTGGAGCTTACCTAGGCAAAAAATGGAGGAAATTGCCTAAAAACTCAAAACCCCAAGCTCCAAGTCTCAAAAATGGTGAAAAATTGCTAAAATAGAGGATATAATCCACCTAGGTATCGCTTAAACGACTAGGCGTCACTTACGTGACACTCTCCTTGTCACATAAGCGACCATGCTGTCGCTTAAGCGATATTTGCTTAGGCAAGCTAGGTGTTACTTAGGTGACACTTTGGCTGTTAATCCAAGATGCTTAAGCAACTTAAATGTTACTTAAGCGGTGCACCTGCTGGAGACTTGGAGAATTTCATGTATTCATGGACCCCTCGAGATTCATCCAAAATCGTAAAAATGCAGACAAACTATGCTACTTGACTAAATTCGATGCTTCAAACTCAGTGGTGATATTATATTTTTGAAAAAAATGTTGTTTTCACAAAGTTGATCCCTGAAAACCCAATTTTACAACTTTCTAAATCGAGGGTCAAAATGAGATATAAAAGTCGTAAAACCACATTGAGTATTTTAACATTCTAAAATTGATATTTTGGATCTACTGGTGCATTCTGTTTTGCCACCCGACGCATGAATCGCTTAATGCTGACCGAAGTTAACTAATAAGCCTTTATAACACCCAAATACTACAATCTCGCACTAATCACACCAAAATACATTGGAAACTATACCAATCATCCCCACACCCTAGAAATACCATATTGTAACCATGAGGGAGGGTAAAATGGTCAAATCACACAAATGAATTATTCAGATAAATCACCAAAAAATGGTCATTACATCATCCACCACTAAGAATCTAGTTTGTCCTCGAACTAAAGGCAATAGCAATACTCGCATCAGCAAAAAACTGGGGATAACTACCATATATATCAAACTCAACCTCCCTATTAGACTCATCTATAGGTCGATCTCTCCACCAGACCTTAACCACTGGAAAATCTCTAGAATGTAACTGTCTCACATCCCTAGCTAAGATGGAGACAGGCTCCTCAACGAAAGAAAACCTCTCATCTAACTGCACTGAATCCCAATGAATGACATGAGACTCATCTGAATATAACACCGAAGCATGAAGACATAAAAAAAATTAATGAACAACTAATAAATCTGGGGGTAATGCTAACTTATATGTCATATCCCCAATAGTTTAAAGAATCTCTAAAGGTCCAATATACCTGGGGCTAAGCTTGACTCTCTTCCCAAACCTCATCATACCCTTCAAGGGAGACACACGAAGGAAGACTCGATCACCAACACTAAATTCCAAGGAACAAAGTCTATGATTTGCATAGCAATTCTTCCTACTCTGAGTCGCTCTAAGTCTATCTTGACTGACCCAAACTATATCCAAAGACTCATAAAGCAAGTCCTTATCTTGAGGTCTAACCTCAGAATCCTCACATAACTAATTGGACAGCGGCATACCCTACCATACAAAGCCTCTAAAAGAACCATCTCAATACTGGAATGGTAGCTATTATTATATGTAAACTCTGCCAAAGCTAGATGTTGTACCCACTGGCCACTGAAATCCATCACATAAGAGAAGCGCATATCCTCCAACACCTGAATAGTTTGATCTGACTGGACGTCATTCTAGGGTGCAAAGGTTGTGCTAAGACCAATCTCGATACCCAAATCCTCTTAGAAAGTCTTTCAAAAGTAAGATATGAACTCTTAACCTCGATCTGAGATGATGGACACTGGCACACAATAAATATAAACTATCATATGAATATAGATATGGCCAACCTCTCAGTACTAAAAGAAACCTAAAGCAGAATGAAATAAGCATATTTTCTCATTGATCCATGATGATCCAAACACTATCAGAACCATAGAAAGTATGAGGCAATCCAGTCATGAAGTTCATAGTGATCTATTCCTAATTCAACTCGAGAATGGATAACCTATGAAGCAAATTACTAGGTGTCTCAAATGCTCGGCCTTCACCTACTGGAAATAAAGCCAACAAGCTATAAAATCCACCATATCCTTCTTCATACAACCCCATTAGTAATGTTGTCTCAGTCACGGTACATGTTAGTCACTCCTAGATGGATAGAATATCTGGAACAATGAGCCTTATCCAAAATCAATCTAATCCAATCACCCTCTCATGGCACACAAACTCGACTACTATCAGAAATAAGTGAGGTTCCCCTAGCCTCACCATAAAACACCATCAGAAACAAGTGAGGTTCCCTTAGCCTCACCATTCAACACCTTATCCTAAATCACTCTCAACCCAATATCATCAAACTGATAAGACCAAATTGTTTCATCAAGGAAGACCTAGCCTCCACAAATGCCAAAACACACCCAGGTGTCAAAATATTAAGACTAACTATCTCTTTAGCTAAAGACTGGACCTTCAAGGACAAAGGCCACTCCTGGGTAAAAAGAAGCACCAAGCTACCCATACTTTTTGACTTTCGGCTCAAGGCATCCGCAACTACATTAGACTTTCGGCTTAAGCAGCACAAGCCAATGATGCTGTGTTATATTAAGATCTCGCTAGGTGAAGAAATAATGAAGGCTATGATGATTAGAGAAAATCTCACAATGGACTCCATACAAGTAGTGCCTCCATAACTTCAAAGCAAAACAACTACACACAATTCCAAATCTTAGATAGGGTAGTTCTTTTTATTGGTATTTGATTGATGAGAAACATACACAATTACCTTACCCCCTACATCAAAACAACACCTAACCCAACACTTAAAGTATCACAAAAGACGTTAAAACCCACACCCTCCTTGGGCAAGGCCAGGATAGGAGCTGAAGATAACAAATCCTTATACATTTAAAAGTTCACCTCATAAGCATCAGAACATTGAAAGGAAATCTTGTTCTGAGTCAACTTGGTCAATAGAGCGGCAATAGATGAAAACCCCTAAAAACTACTGATAGTAACCTGCTAAACCAACAAAACTTTGAATCTCGATAGGAGAAGTAGGACTATCCCAATCACGAACCACTGGAATCTTTGTTGGATCGACCATAATATAATCTTAGTCACCATATGACCCAAGAAAGAGCTAGATTCTAACCAAAACTCACACCTGGAGAACTTAGCATACAACTTCTCATCCCTCAATCTCTGAAGCATAATCCATAATTACTTCGCATAGTCATCCTCGCTCTTGGAATCAATCAAGATATCATCTATAAATACAATGACAAAAGAGTTAAAAAATGATCAAATACCCGATTCATCAACTCCATGAAAGCGATTAGGGTATTGGTCAACCTGAAGGATATAACTAAGATTTCATAATGAATATAGCAATTTTGAAAAGCAGTCTTTGGTATATCCAAAGATCTAATCCTCAACTGGTGATACTCGAACCTCAAATAAATCTTCAAAAATACTAAAGCACTCTAAAATTGATTGAAAAAATCATCAGTATGAGGAAGAGGATATTTATTCTTAACCGTCACCTTGTTCAAATATCGAGAATTATCCACATATGGATAACCCATATGTTTTCTTCATAAATAAGACAGGCACACCCAAGGTGTTACATTAGGTCTGGTAAATCCCTTATTCAACAACTACTGTAGTTGATCCTTTAATTCTCTCAACTCTATTGGGGATATCTTATATGAAGGAATAGAAACAAGCTTGGTGTCTGGCTCAATATCAATAGCAAAGTAAATATCACAACTCATAGGTATACCAGTCAAATTCATAGGGAAAATATCCATGAACTCACAGATAATACGAACAGAATCCAAAGAAGAAGGTGAAGCATCATTAGTATCACAAATATGAACTAAATCAGATAAGCATTCCCTCTTAACTAAACAATAAGCCTGAAAGAAATATATAACTCTCTTGGAAAGCACACCCTTTCAAGCTATCCTTATGCACCTATCGAATCTAAGGCTATAATCTTAGCATAACAATCTAGGACATCAAAATCTAACTAGTGTATACCTAGGATGACTTCAAAATCTACCATATCTAAGATAATCGGATCTACCCAAGTCTTATGCCCAATAAAAGTCATAACACAAGATCGGTGCATCCGATCCACCACTAAAGAGTCTCCTATAAGGGTAGATACACAAATAGGCATGGCAAGAGGCTCATCAATAGAATCAAAACCCAAAGAAAAATATGCATACACATAGAAGAAAGTCGATATCATATAAAATAACACAATTATAGATCTGAAACAAACAGGGATGATATATGTGATGAAGGCATTAGAAACCTCTACCTCTAGTTTAGTGGTATAACACAACTATCCACGATCGCCACTTACCCGAGTAGCCCCATGACCACCACTAAGGTCCCCACTACCTCTGCCTCACACACCTCTAGTAGAACCTTTACATTTCACCTCTAATATAGGAGTAGCCCTAAAAACATGGTGGGGATAATCCTTGGCCACATAGCCAACCTCATCACACACAAAGTAACCCCTATAGCTTAACTCAATAAGAGGTACTGCTGAGCTAGAATAACCATCCAAAGCTATTGAAATAGAAGACCCATTGCCCAAACCCTACAATGCTTCCTGCACTAGTCTACCATGATACCTATAAAAGCCTCTAGAATCTCTACCTTAAGGAGTGTTGCCTCTAAACTCGCCTTGACGGTGCGTCCTTTTGGCGCCTCCCTATAATGCTTAAAGTGTAGACTCAATAATCTTAGTATGAACAACTATACTATAAAATAATGCTATATACACTACCATATGAGTCGTAGCTAGCTTAAGAGAAATATCTAACCCCCTCACAAACTTTAAAATATTTTTAGACTCAGTGGTAATACTGGTATAAGAATATCTAGACAAGGCATAGAAGTGTGCTTCATACTCTGTAATAGTCATGGATCCATGATCCAGATGATCAAACTCATCTTTCATCTAATCCCTCAAATTGTAAGGCACAAACAAGTCTAAAAAGGCCTCAACAAATTGATCCTAAGTAATCTCTAGCAAACCAAGAGGTCTGTAACTTATAAGTGACAGACTCTAATCCCTGGTTGTATCTCTCAAATGGTAGTATAAGTAACCCCATATGACTCACGTGAATCAAGGTTGTGCTACTTTTTATGACAAATAATAAAGAACTCATAGTCATTCTCTCCTACTGCACCACTAAACCTAGAAGGACCCAAATGAATAAATCTCTCAAACCTCTTATGATCCTTAAAACACATAACTACACTAACAATAATAGGAGGCATAGTGAATCTAGCTTGATGAGATCCTACCTCAAGAGGTGACATAGATGAAGGTTAAACTCCTAATCTCTGAATACCATACTCTAATACAGGAACTAAAGAAGGAACATCACTTAGATTTTGTAGAGTACCATAAATAGATGTTGGTACCACACCTAAAATTGAAGAAACACCATAGAAAAATTTGGTCATACATAAAGGTACAATACTCAGAGTTGGAGGAACACCTGGTGCACTGAAAGGAGTAACCTCTAAGAGATTCAACAAGAAAATCAACAACTCCTCTAAGAATAGGGTAGAAGAACTCTATGGAACCAAAGTAGGTCCTATATCTTTTGCGTGCTCAACTTGGGGCTCAAGGGAGAGCCCTCTAGTGCTAAATATGGATAGGGAAGATCCCTATGCTTATCCACTACCTCAAGCCCATCCACAACTAGCAACTCGCCCTCAAGGATGATCTCTTTTCTTGGATGGTAGCTCGATATCTATAAGGCTCATAAGATCTAGTCCTCACCATCTATGCAGAGAGGAGTGAAATATAACTTAGAACACAATATATGAAAGAGTCTGTATAATAAGGAACAAAATAAGAGAGGTTCCTAAAGATGTCTTATAAACTCTCAAAAATAGATACAAATGTCTATGTATTGATCTGCGAGACTCTACTTGACACCCCATTCTTACACTAATGGGACCAATGAAAACCTCGCTACTCTAAGACAAATTTGTCATAGCTTAAAAACTAAAGTTCATGATGGCACTTGTCGCAGCAAGCCTTGAAAAGTAAGCCTATGACCTAAACTAATATGAAATGAGATATCAATACCAATACCCAAGTCTAGACTTCTAGGGTGGAGTCATACCTCACATGTATAGTGAAGGCAGAAAATACATAATCAAAGATACCATACAAATCCCAAAAATTGGTGTCATAGTGTAAGAACTACTAAATATATCTCAAATGTGAAAAGTGACAATGATATTCCAATAAGGATCAAAATCTATCCCGAAATACAAATAAGACATGATCTAGGTAAAAAGAGATAGAAGGTTAACTCTGAATATCTAGATCAACCACTACCTAAAAAAGACTCCAAGTACCACCTAAATCAGCTGCCATGCGGTGCACTCATACCTGGATCTGCATCAAAAGGTTGAGTAGAGATAAGTACGATCCACTTATACTTAGTAGGTATCATAGCCCGATTGAGAAAAGTAGAAAATAAAGCATATAAAATACACACTATAGGCACATCACCAGCAATAAAAAATTATCCCAAACGATATCCCACACCATTTTCACTAATAGTTCTAAAATATATACATATACCGTACATAAATACGAGAAGAAAATACAAGTGTACACATATACCAAATACAAGTATAAGAAAGAAGTACAATAGACAAATATCACATTAAGGGCAATAACATAATAGAAAATGAGCACAAAACATATGAAATACAATAAAGGTGATGATAATGATATGATGATGATGTGATTCTTGAGGTTGTTGCACAACCTCCATATACACCTATCAATTTGTGCTTCCAAGTAGGACACATGGCGGGTCAATCCATATGAAATCCAATATCCAATATTTATAACTCCCAATATAGTATGAAGAAAGTTAAGACATAACCTACTTCAACGTCAAAATCGATACAAACAAGCCTCTAACATTGAGATTTTGCCTCAGCACGGATCTAAAATCATTTAAAACACACAAATATAATATATCTATATATATGCATTAAAAAGAAGTCAACGATCCATATTGCTCATTTTTGGATCAGGGTAAAAATAGACTCCGGAAAAGAGTTTTAAAAAAAAGGGTAAAAATGAAATTTTTGTCGAAAAATATATTTCCCTTGATTAAAGGAACTTTATAGAAGAAACCAAGTGAAAATGAGGTTGAATTGGGGTTTAAATTGAGAAAATACCAATTTAGACCTTTCGAGCCAAAATTCCCAAATTTCCACTGTCAAATTCAAGTTTTAATAAGATTTAGAACATAATAATCAAAGAAATATAATTGAAAAAAGAGTTTTGAAGCTTGCCCAAGCTAAAAAGAAATAAATTGCCCAAAAACTCGAAACCCCAAGTTTCAAGTCTTGAAAATGAGGCATATAATCCACCGAGGTATCGCTTAAGTGATCATCACTTAGGTGAGCCTGGTGTCTCTTAGGTGACACTTTGGCTATCAATACAAGTCACTTAAGCGACAAAAGAATTTATTATGTGGTGTACCAGTTGAGTGGTGCACCAACTGGAGACGTGGAGACTTCCAAGTCTTCGCTGACTCCTTGGAATATATTTGGAATCCCAAGAATGCAAATAAACTATGATTCTAGAATAAATTCCTCGCTCTAGACTCAATGGAGATATCAAATATTTGGAAAAACATTATTTTCACAAAGTTGACCCCTAAAACCAATATCACAACTTTCCAAATTGAGGGTCAAAATAAGATATAAAATCCATAAAATCACACCGACCATTTCTAAAATCGATGTTCTAGATCTGTTAGTGCATTCTTTTTTTTGTCATTCGATGTACGGATTAATAAATATTGATCAAAGTCAACTATTAAGCCTTTATAACTACTAAAAACCACAATCTTGTACAAATCACATCAAAATGCATTGAAAATCATGCCAATTATCTCCATACCCTAGAAATACCATAGTGCCACCATGGAGAGGGGTAAAATAGTCAAATAATATAGAAATGAATAATGCACATAAATTACCAAAAATTAGGTCATTATAAATATGATGGACAAGTCAGATGTATTTGACACTACATTGAGTAATTGACAAAAAAAACAAGTCTAAGAAAGTTCATTCTCAGAGTCAATGACAACCTAAGCTATAAGATATAATTGAATTCACTATCTTGTCCACTTGCAATTAGCATTACACCACAAAATTGACTTGTTAATAAAGTACCATAGATAGTGAGGGCATTTCGTATGTTCTTAAATCCTCTTATGATGTCCCATATACAATAAAAAGGTATAAAAATTTTCCCTCCTGAACCTCCAAAGCTACCTTTATTTACTTTAGCAATCCCGTATCAATATGCTAAAATTTTGCATATCGATGTTTAGGTGTTCCAGATATTATATTTTGTGCAAGTTGCTTGGCCTTCCAACATCTATAGTAAGTAACATCACAACCCAACCCATTACTTACAATGTTCTTTATTTTTTTGGTATTGAACTTTGTCCTTCTCTGAACCACTCTTTGATAAGTTTTGCAGTAACTTTTGTTGAATTATGCCTATATCTTCTAGATATAGATCTTAAGTCACATGAGTTATTGGGTGCAGACCTGGTGATATGAAAAGCATCCGAGTTAATATTTTTGGCAATACAAACTCTTTACTTGCAACTTTTCTTAACACAATCAACGATTACTAATGATTTGTTAGATTTATTTATGGTAAATTCAAAACCCTATCTAATTGCAACAAGATTCAGTTTGGTTACTGTGTCTTCTTTGTTTAGAAATTGATATCATTATGAAAACTTAAACCATCAAAAAAATATAACTATGATGTGTTCTAATCGTTGCATGCTTTAATTGTTCAGGTAGTAGAAAATCATCAATCATTATCTAGAGGAGCGTCTTTCTCAACTTGTCAAGGGAGAGCATCCTTCTTATCAAAGTGGAACATCATTAAAATTTGAAAAGGAGAATATCCTTGTTATTAATTTAAACCTCTTTCTCAACTCAGTAAGAAAAAATCCTTGGTATCACATGGAACCTCTTTCTCGAGAATGATCTGAGGTGGGTTTATGCACCTCAGAGTTGTTATCCAGGTTCATTTAGCTTTGTTTTAAGAACTTATTATGTGCATAATAAGTGAATAATGATATAATTAAGCATCTAAGTGTTTATGTACTTGATTAATTGACCCTACCCGACCCCAAACCTTATCATAATAAGCATCCCAGGTCCAACTAGGATTGGGGACCACCCTCTATTACCCAACCCAACCACCTATATCCAGCCTTAGATGGGCTAAATTTTGAACATACAACAAGATAGAATTATTGTTCTCATTTGGACTATGGGATAGGGTCACAACCGTGACTGACCTAATCGAGTCCAACCATACCACACCGACCTCCCCAACTATACAAAAATAAACCATAGGACATAAACCAGACCATAGCCCAAGAGAATATCGAAACATAATGTGATAGTCAACCCCAAAATGTAATAGGATGGAACAACCAACAATATTGTCCAATGATGTTAGCCCACTGGCTTATTCCAATGCCAAGGTCTACACTAATATTGATCTCACCCATACCAACCCCCAGAAGTGACACAAAGCCTCTATCCAAAAGAGTAAACAAATCCGATTGGGACATGCCCCCAACCATGGCCAAAACCAATATAAAAAATAAAGTAAAACTGTCTAACAAAATCCATAGCATGATATAATGCCTTCCGAAGGGATGATAGATCATCACTTCAGTCTAAATTCTGATACCAAATCCGCGTGCTAAATAGGTAGAGTAGAATAGCCAGTTCCTACATAGCTTTAGTATACAACCGCCAGTAGATGAGGTTAACAAGTGACTGCTAGCATGAATTTCAGGATAAGGATAAAATAATGAAAATTATAAAACCAAGTAAAACCATCCATAATGCATACAACCACACACATATATGTTCCAGGAAAGGGAACCGGTTTTAGAATGAAATTAAAACCTTTATACCTGGGTTGTGTAGCTTGGCCATCCTAAACCATCCACGGGCTATATGGGTTCAGCTTCCCCTTCTGAAAGGGCCCTAGTACATATAGCTGCCCGACCAGAGAATATCCCATGGGATGACTAGTACATCCCCCAATATAAAATGTGACACATACACACGGTCATTAAGACCCCTGATATCAAAAAATATGAGATTTCGTTTTTGGTCCCCTTGGGACTGCTACCTTCCATGACTTAGCTACACACCCCGCCATTAATCCCAAATTAAAACCATGTCTAAACAATACATTTACCATATACTAACCAAGGAAAATATTAGTAGTATCATCATATCACTCATTACTTGCAACTAATATGCATAGCCAAACTATTTAGGTTAAGGGATCCTTAGGTGCCCTTCTAATTACCATATTAAACGCACTTGGGGGACTTACTATGTTCTCCAAAAGCATAAACATTTAGATTTTAGCCTTTTCAAACTATTTAAACCATGCATAAATCCTTTATCTAGTTTAAAACATGCAAGAGTTACGTTAAAAGAAGTCAATGTAATAAACATATCTTTATAAGTATTTTATCAAACACTTTGGGGGCATAATATAACTAAAACCAATTCCAAAAATCATTAAACCATTACCATGCAATCCAATTTTCCAAATCTACCATTTATATATAAAATCATAAGTAAAACAATTTGAAACCATAACCAAGAATTTAATATCAAAACCCCCAAATAATAGTTGAAAACCATAATCATGAAATAGTAAAACCATGAAATCAGTCATAAAAACCATGCCTTTAGTTGAAATTACAATGAGAGAAGAGAATCATGCCTTATACCAAAGAATTGATGGAAGTAAATCACCAAGACAAGCCCCAAAGCAATCCGCAAGATGAAACCCCGGCCTTCTTGTCCCAAAAGCTTTTAAGAGAATTATGAAGTGTTTTGGAATCATTTCTAAGTGTTAATGAATAGAATAATAGAGTAAATATCCTCTATAGTGTATTAGAAGTCGTGGATCCTATTTAGGATAAGTAGAATAATGTCCAGAATACCCTCACTTAAATCCCTTAGAAAACCCATCGTAGGGATACGACTGACCGATAAGAGTTGTACCCTTCTATACGATTGGTACCCATCATTAGTATCCAAGCCTTAACCCTTAGATAAAACACTATCCAATATATGAATTATCCAACCAAGTCGTAACCACAACATATGATCCGTATGCATAATCCATATCCCTAGCAGAATGAAATACTTGGAGGATCAAACACTGCCCACCATACGAGTCCTTGCTATGACTCATACCAAACCCTTACAACTCATACCCATAAGTTGTACCAATTCCAGTAACTAAAACCATCTCACCAAATAACACTGGTCAGCATATGATAGGTCCATAACACTCATACCCCAGCATATGGCTCATACCCATGAGTCGTATTCTAGGAAATTTTCTAAAGTTAGAAACCCAGGATGTTTCATTAATATTTTAAGGTGTAATACAAACAAGTTAGACTTAATTTGATCAATTAGAGTTTAATTTAGAAAACTAGCATTGCTAGCTTGAGCTATGTGTTGTTCTAGTGATCTCGATGAACTCTAATATGTGTAATGAGTCCCTAATTATATGATTGTTTAATTATGTATGGAAAAAATTTTTAATTGTGTTTGAGGTTCAATTTAATAATGTCAAGTTTCAAAACAAAGTTAAATATAAACATGGGCAAAACTAGTCTTAACTTAAGTTTCTAGTTAATCGCCTTGGATTGTATGTGGTTTTGAGCTCTGATTTTGGGTGTTTGATGTTGTAGGATGCTTGGTATGTTTATGATGACTAATTATGGATTATGAACTATAATACCCCGAGACTTTAACCGATAGTGCAACCATGACTCAAGCTCTTGAGAAATAAATTATAGTGCTTTGGTTGTTTTCTGATCAAGGGTGATGTGTATTATGGCCTCAAAGATGTCCTAGCGATTAGGTAAATCAAAACATTCCTTATCGATTGAATACTTGGGAAGGATATTGCCATATTCAACTTCAAATGAGCATATCTCTCATTATACTATGAATTATTGAGCTCATGACCTACCAACAGATATATAATTGAATTAGCTTTCCAATGGTACCAATATCACCCAAATTCGGTATCGGAGCAAAGAGTTATGCCTATTTTACTCCAGCGCGTCAGCCAGGAAATTTTGTGATGACATTTTGTGACGAATTGTCACAAGCCTGATGACTTGTCACAAAATGTCATCACCATAAGCAGAAAGTCACAAAATCTAACATTTTGTGACGACATTTTGTGATGACTTGTCACAAGTTTGACAGCTTGTCACGAATGTCGTCAGCTTTTTTTTTCAGCAATTAAGGGACATTTTTGCAAGGGTATTTTGGTATTTTCCCATCTTTTGTTGGCCTATATAAATATGACCATCTCCATCTAAACCCTAATTTCTTCATTCTCTCATATAATTTTCTTAAGAATATATATTAGGGTTTCAATCAAGAAAATTTAATCTTCAAAAAATCATCCATAAATCTTAAAGATTTCTTTGAGAATCAAGTTCCTCATAGTGTGGGCTTCGAGAATCATTTATTACAAGTGCGGATAGAGTATCAAGCACTAGAATTCATCTAATTTCAAAGATTAAGGTATGTGTGGTTTTGAACAAGAGTAATTCTTTCGTTCTTGTGCCCAAAGCTTTGATTTCAATCATGGATTTATATGATTTTGCAAGTGGATTTATACCCAAATTACTTCATCATGAGATTATAAGAATATAAATTGTTCAAGCTTTGTTATACATGATTATTTTGTTATTCCCAGGTTATGACTTGATTTTTAATATTGTGAATTTCATATTTCTACCATGAGTTGATATTTCAAGTGCTTTCAAGATATGTTTCAAGCTTTAAGCTTCCTTATGAAAAATTAGATTATTGAGTATATTGATTCTTGAGATTGAGTTGTTTCAATGAGTCTTGATATTTCTTCAAAGTTATTGATGTTCCCATGATTTAATGAATTGATACATTTTGATATTGAGAAAGATTGATTTGATTTGAGTTGAGTTAGGAATCCACAAATTGACTATGATATGATAAATGAGAAAGAGATTTGATTTGGTCTTCATGACAGACCCTTGTGATATTTGTGGTAGATCTCCTAATGCGTTCTGAGCTTGTGTTTGGGAGTAGTATTTAGCATCGAGCAAGAAATATGGTATTTTCCTAAAACTACATGCCACCGTAGGATTGATATTAATAATTGTAGGCCAGAGGTCGAGTATGAGATTGTGATCACTAAATTTAGGTTGTACTCCCTAGCAAGAGTACGAATCTCTCATCAATGTGGGGTTCTCTCCTTAGAAAGAAAAAATGCTGGACTCCATGTGGCTCACATGGTTTATGTTGGTTATAAGAACCTTCCATGTCCATAAGAGTTGAGTTTCTTGAATTACCGAGTCACTCCGAGTCTTGAGTTGAAGATTTGAGTTATTTATGATGATTTATGAGTTTTTTATCATATGATTTATTTACTATGAGATCATGAAAATCATGTTTCAATCTAACTAAAGCCAAGTGAGCCATCATTGTACATATGCATATTTTTATGAAATTGATGATGATATTTGCATTATTTCTTGCACCCCCACATACTCAGTACATTTCAAAGTGCTGACCCACATATTTTTCTATGGGCTATATTTTCTCGTAATGTAGGTTCAAGTACTCAGCCGCAGCCGCGTTAGAGATATTCGAGTGCTTTAACTGCGTTCCCTCAGTGGTGACTTCTTATGGTTTGAGGACTGTGTCTATATTTTTGGTGATGTCATTCTGTTGTTATGGCTTTTAGTACTATTTGAGTTAGTTAGTGGTTTGTCCCAATGGCTCCTTGATTTTGATGTATAGAGGCTTTGTCAGACTAGAGGGTTGGAATTTATAGACATTCAATATATATTAGTTGTATAGTCTAGTATTCTTCAGTATTTCTCTTGAACCTGATATGGTATATCTCTTTATTGTGCATGACTATTGTTGAATTAAATTCCTTGAGGTAGTGTCTAGCTCCGAGGGTTAGCTTGGAGCTACGTGTAGCCCAAGCACCGTGTGGCATCTCGAGATGAAATTTTGGGGTGTTACAAAGCTTGGCATTATAGCCTAAGGTTTAAGGAGTCCTAGGGATACTGACAAGCTGCATTACATAATGACTTGTTAATCGGTGTGTAGCGCACCACATCTATGAGCAAGAGGCTATGAAACATTTTAGGAAAAGTAATTTCTTTCTTTCTAAAGTTTATCATGCCTACAACTATCTATTTATCTGCGATTAACTGATGCTCTCTTATAACAGAAAATAACTCCTCGTTGAGCTCATAAAAACAATGAGCAATCTCAATCCGTTGATTCCTTCAATGAGCATCTGTCTCATGCAGAATTTCGGGCAGCTTTTCATGCGCTAGCCTAGGCAGTCACTACAAATGCTAAAGCTAATACCCAGACTACTGTTCCACCTACGCAAAAGAATAATTCTTTTATAGCTCTAGTTTGTGACTTTATACGGATTAATTAACCTGAGTTCTATGGGTTAAAGGTAGGTAAAGACCCATAGATATACTTGGATGAAGTAAGAAAGATCACCTAGATTATGTATGTGATTGAGGAGGAGAGTGTTGAATTGGCTGCCTATTGAATAAAAGATGTTGCATATGATTGGGTGGAGATATGGAGGATGAGTAGAGGGGAGGATGCCACTTCCATGACTTGGCAGTTATTCTAGGATGCGTTCTTCGATAGATTCTTTCCTCTTGAGATAAGGGCAGCAAAGATAGAGTAATTCATTAATTTGAGACAAGGCTCCATGACTATTAAGGAGTATTGTCTTAGATTCAATTAGTTATCCAAATATTCTCCTAGTATGATGGCTGACTCCAGGACCATCATGAGTAAGTTCATGACTAGTGTGTCGAGTTACATTGTGAAAGAGCGTAGATCTACTATGCTTAATAGGGAGATGGACCTTTCTCGGTTGATGATACATGCCCAATAGATCAAAGCTAATAAGGTGAAAGAGAGGGAGAGAGTAAGAGGAAATAAAAGAGCTAGATCAGAGCAACAGGGATTCAGTCAGTCCAGATTCCATAGAGGGAATCACCCTTAATTTCAGGGATATTCATTTATTCCTGCACCTTCCTCAATTAGTGCTCCTGCATCTTGAAGTAGGTAGGAGTATGGGAATAGTCCTATCCCACCCAGGTCTCAAAAAAGTGTAGGTAACTGACCTCGTCCTTATTTATGTGCCATGCATGGTAGATATCATTTTGGTGAGTGTTTTGTTAATCAGAGGGGTTTCTTTGGTTGTGGAAAGTTGGGCCACGGACTTAGAGATTGTTCGTATGCTAGACAGGGGAGTTGAGATGCTCATCTCGAGAGTTAGGCTACCAGTGCCCCCGCTTCTATAGTCCACCCAATTCCTCCTCGAGGCGCCTCTTCTAGTACTGTTAGCGGTTTATGCCAGAATCACTTTTATACTATACCACCATGCTAGGAGCAGGAGGACTCTCCATATGTTATCATTGGTATACTCTATTTCTTTTATTTTGATGTGTATGTATTGATGGACCTTGGTTTGAGTTTGTCTTATCTGACACCTCTGGTTGCTATAAATTTTAAGATGGACCTTGAACGGATTTCTGAGCCTATTCTGGTTTCTACCCCAGTAGGATAATTTGTTAATGCTAAGCGAGTGTATAAGAAGTGTCCTGTCACTGTCCTTCATTGGGTCATATGTGCTGATTTTAGTGAGCTAAATATGGTTGATTTTTATGTTATTTTGGGTGTGGATTGGCTTCACTCGTGCTATATGTCTATAGATTTTTGTACTTGAGTGGTCAAGTTTTAGTTTCCTAATGAGCCCATTTTTGAGTCCGAAGAGCCATTTCATATCCTACCTCAAAGCTAAGAAGCTGATTTCCAAGGGTTGCATCTATCACCTAATTCGAGTTAAACACCTCAAGTACGAGACTTCGACTATTCAGTCAGTTACAATTGTTAATAATTTTCCTAATGTTTTCTTGAAAGATCTCCTAGGGGTCCCACCTGATAGAGAAATAGAATTCAGGATTGATCTTCTTTCCGGCACTCAGCCTATTTCCATTCCTCTGTACCATATGGCTCCCATAGAACTTAAAGATTTGAAGGAGAAACTCAAAGATCTCTTAGACAAAGGCTTTATTAGACCTAGTGTTTCTCCGTAGGGTGCACCTATTCTATTTGTGTGTAAGAAAGATGGTACATTGCGTATGTTCATTGACTACCGTCATCTCAATAAGGTAACTATCAAGAACAAGTACCTTCTTCCTAGATTTAATGATTTATTTGATCAGCTATAGGGTGCAAGTTATTTCTCAAAGATAAACCTTAGATCTGGCTATTATCAGCTTAAAGTGAGAGAGTGTCATATTGCAAAGACAGCCTTCCGAACTCGTTATGGTCACTTTGAGTTTCTTGTCATGTCCTTTGGGTTAACCAATGCTCCAGCAACCTTCATGGACCTCATGAATCAAGTGTTCAAGCAATATCTTGATATTTTTGTCATTGTATTCATAGACGATATTCTTTTGTATTCCCAAAGAGAGGATGATCATATCGACCATCTTCGAATTGTCTTGAAAACTCTTAGAGATAATCAATTATTCGCTAAATTTAGCAAGTGTTAATTTTAGCTAAGTTCAGTTTCTTTTTTGAGTCACATTGTTTCTGTCGAAGGCATTAGAGTCGATCCCCAAAAGACAAAAGCTATAAAGAATTGCCCTAGACCTACCTCCCCATCTGACATTAGGAGTTTCTTGGGACTAGCTGGTTATTACCGTCTTTTTTTAGGGCTTCTCTTTCATTGCATCTCCCATGACCCGATTGACCCAAAAGAAAGTGAAGTTCCTGTGGTCGGAACCTTGCGAGAAGAGTTTTCAGGAGTTTAAGACTCGACTCACTTCATCCCCAGTGTTAGCTTTACCAGTTGGTACTGATGGTTTTGTGGTGTATTATAATGCTTTTAGATTTGGTTTGGTCTGTGTGTTAATGCAGAGGGGTAAAGTTATTGCTTATGCCTCTAGATAGTTGAAGCCTCATAAGAAGAATTACCCAACCCATAATCTTGAATTAGCAGCTGTAGTTTTTGCTTTGAAAATCTAGAGACATTATTTGTATGGTGTTCATGTTGATATGTTTACTGATCACAAAAGCCTACAACATGTGTTTACTCAGAGGGATTTTAATCTTAGAAAAAGAAGATGGTTAGAGTTGCTAAAAGACTACGATATGAGTGTGTTGTATCACTCGAGCAAGGCCAATATTGTGGCAGATGCTCTTAGCAGGTTGTCTATGGGTAGTGTAGCTCATATAGAGAATGATAAGAAAGAATAGGCCTGTGATGTGCATCGTTTGGCTAGGTTGGGTGTTAGATTACTTGATTCCACTGAAGGGAGTATGTAGTTCAGAGTAGTTCCGAGTCCTCTTTGATCTCAGAGGTAAAAGAGAACCAAGACAGAAATCCTAGTTTGGTCTGACTAAAAGAGTCAGTTAAGGATCAAAAGGTAGAGGTTTTCTCCCAAGAGGGAGATGGTGTATTGAGATTGTATGGTAGATTATGTGTTCTCAATGTTGATAATCTAAGTTAGAGAATTATGGATAAAGCACATAGCGTGCGATATTCTATTCATGCCAGTGCTACCAAGATGTACCGCAATTTGTGAGAAATCTATTGCAAAAATGGTATGAAGAAAGATATAGCAGAATTTGTGGCAAAGTGTTCTACTTGTCAATAGGTTAAGGTAGAGCACCAAAGGCCCGGTAGTGTAATGTAATAGTTTAGCATTCCTACTTTGAAGTGGGAATAAGTGAATATGGATTTCGTAATTGGCTTGCATCCTTGTTGTCATCATGATTCGATTTGGGTTGTTGTAGACTGTTTGACTAAACCAGCTCATTTCTTTTCAGTGCATTCATCTTATATAGATGAGGATTATGCTAGATTGTATATTCGATAATTCATTAAAATTTAGGAAGTTCCTTTGGCTATTATATCTGATAGGGGTACTCAGTTTACTTCCCAGTTTTGGAGGTCTTTTTAGAAGGGTCTCGATACCCAAGTTCGTCTAAGTTCTTTTTTCCATCCGCAAATAGATAGTCAGGCTGAGCGGACCATTTAGACTTTAGAAGATATGTTGAGGGCATGTGCGCTTGATTTTAAAGGTAGTTGGGATAAGCATTTACCATTGATCGAATTTATGTATAACAATAGTTTCCATGCTAGTATTCAGATGGCCCCATTCGAAGCTTTGTATGGGAGAAGATATAGATCGCTTATAGGTTGGTTTGAAGTAGGAGAAGCAACTGAGATTGGGCCTGATGCTATGTTCGAGGCTATGGAAAAAGTTAAGTTGAGTCGAGAAAGATTGAAGACCACTTAAAGTCGTCAGAAGTCGTACGCGAATGTGAGAAGAAAAGATCTTAAGTTTAATGTTAATGATTTGGTATACTTGAAGGTTTCACCCATGATTCTATTATGTTGGTCCGTACAGGATTCTGAGCCATATTGGGAAAATAGCATATGAGGTGGAGTTACCCACGGAGTTGTCTAGAGTTCATTTGGTATTTCATGTTTCTATGCTTAAGAAGTGTATTGGCGATTCTATCATGGTTGATCCTTCTGAAAGCTTGGATTTTCAGGATAGCCTTTCATTTGAGGAGTTTTCGGTTGAGATTTTGGATTTTCAAATCCATAGGCTAAGGAACAAAAAAGTTTCTTTGGTTAAAGTGCTTTGGCGAAATCAATCTGTTGAGAGCGCTACTTGGGAAGCCGAAGCTGATATGCGAGCTAAGTACCCTCACCTCTTTTTTGTGAGTTTGGAGAGAGCAGAAGGTACCATTCTTTCTTAATTCCGCCCCCTTCTTATTAGAGATTCAGATGTGTGTCTACTTCTATCACGAATTCATGCATTTTGTATGGTATCTGAAGGTATAGAGTGAAGTAATCCCTTTGAGTGAGTCGTTTCAGCTATACGTCCTCATTTTCTTTTGTTCTTGGACTATTTGGCAACATTCGAGGACAAATGTTTCCAAGGGGGAGATATTGTAATACCCTGAGACTCTAAACAATAGCACAACCATGACTCAAGCTCACGAGAAGTAAATTATAGTGCTTTGTTTGTTTTCTGATCAAGGGTGATGTGTATTAAGGCCTCAAAGATGTCCTAGCGATTAGGTGAATCAAAACATTCCTTACCGATTGAATTCTTGGAAAGGATATTGCCATATTCAACTTCAAATAAGTATATATCTCATTATACTACGAATTTTGAGCTCATGAGCTACCAACAGATAGATAATTGAATTACCTTTCCAACGGTACTAATTTCACCCAAATCTGGTATCGAAGCAAAGTGTTATGCCTATTTTACTCCAGTGTGTCAGCCTGAAAATTTCGTGACGACATTTTGTGACGACTTGTCACAAGCTTGATAGCTTGTTACAAAATGTCGTCACCATAAGCAGAAAGTCACAAAATCCAACATTTTGTGACGACTTGTCACAAGTTTGATGTCTTGTCACGAATGTTGTCAACTATTTTTTTAGCAATTAAGATACATTTTTGCAAGGGTATTTTGGTCTTTTCCCATCTTTTGGAGGCCTATATAAATATGAGAATCCCCATCCAAACCTTAATTTATTCATTCTCTCATCTAGTTTTCTTAAGAATATATATTAGGGTTTCAATCAGGAAAATTTAATCTTCCGAAAATCATCCATAAATCTTCAAGATTTCTTCAAGAATTGAGTTTCTCATAGTGTGGGCTTCGAGAATCATTTATTACAAGTGCGGATAGAGTCTCAAGCACTAGAATTCATCCAATTTCAAAGAATAAGGTATGTGGGGTTTTGAACAAGAGCAATTATTTCGTTCTTCTGCCCAAAGCTTTGATTTCTATCATGGAATTATATGATTTTACAAGTGGGTTTATACCCAAATTACTTCATCATGAGATTATAAGAATATAAATTGTTCAAGCTTTGTTATACATGATTATTTTGCTATTCCCAAGTTATGACTTGATATTTAATATTGTGAATTTCATACTTGTACCATGAGTTGATATTTCAAGTTCTTTCAAGATATATGTCAAGTTTTAAGCTTCCTTATGACAAATTGGATTATTGAGTATATTGATTTATGAGTCTACCATGAGTTGTTACAATGAGTCTTGATATTTCTTCAAAGTTATTGATGTTGTCATGATTTAATGAATTGATATATTTTGATATTGAGAAAGATTGATTTGATTTGAGTCAAGTTAGGAATCCACAAATTGATTATGATTTCATAAATGAGAAAGAGATTTTATTTGGTCTTCATGATAGACCCTTGTGATGTTTGTGGTGGATTTCCTAACACGTTCTGAGCTTGTGTCTGGGAGTAGTATTTAGCAACGAGAGGAAAATGTGGTATTTCCCCAAAACTACGCACCACCGTAGGATTGATATTGATGATTGTGGGACAGACGCCGAGTATGAGATTGTGATCACTAAATTTAGGTTGTACTCCCTGGCAAGATTATGATGCTCCGGCGCTCCTGCCAATGTGGGGTTATCCCCTTAGGAGGGCAAAACGTTGGACTCCATGTAGCTCACATGGCTTATGTCGGTTATAAGAACCTCCCATGTCGATAAGAGTTGAGTTTCTTGAATTACCGAGTCACTCCGAGTCTTTAGTTGAAGAGTTCAGTTATTTATGATGATTTATGAGGTTTTTATCATATGATTTATTTACTATGAGATCATGAAAAGTATGTTACAATCCAACTCAAGCCCAGCGATCCATCATTGTACATATACATTTTTTTATGAAATTGATGATAATATTTACATTGTTGCATTCACCCCCACATACTTAGTACATTCCAAAGTGCTGCCCACATATTTTCCTATGGGCTACATTTTCTAATAATATAGGTTCAGGTACTCAGCCGTAGACGTGTTAGCGATATTCGAGTGCCTCAACTACGTTCCCTCAGTGGTGAGCCCTCATGGTTTGTGGATCGTGTCTATATTTTTTGTGATGTCGTTCTGTTGTTATGGATTTCAGTACTGTTTGAGTCAGTTTCGGTTTTGTCCTAATGACACCTTGATTTTGATGTATAGAGGCTTTGTCAGACTAGAGGGTTGGTATTTATAGACATTCAATATATTTTGGTTGTACAGGCTAGTATTCTCCAGTATTTCTGTTGAACCCGATGTGGTATATCTTTTTGTTGTGCATGACTATTGTTGAATTGAATTCCTTGAGGTAGTGTCTGGCTCCGAGTGTTATCTTAGGGCTATGTGTAGCCATAAGCACCGTGTGGCATCTCGGGATGAAATTTTGGGGTGTTATATTAACAATCTAGAAATAAATTTCAAATAATCACACAAATCTTGGAATGGAAGGACAAAGATATGGCACAAGATTCAGCGTAAAAAATGGACACTTTTGAGTGATGGCACATCGCGGAGGCAAGCCACCATAATTGGGGGCGTGATGTGGCCTTGGATTCAACCTAAGGTACAATTTATAGTGTGTACTCATATTTAGGCTGAGTGCAGAGCTATGTCTATGCAATTAGAGGTGCGACGCGGAGACATGCCATTTTTGGCTTATTTTGTCCTCCTATAAATAGGACAGTTAGACTTGATGAAAAACACCTTGGACGACTTTGAAACTTGGAGTGAGGATATAATACACTTTAATTAGGGTTTTTATTTCTTTACTTTAGTTTGTTTATGTATTTTATCATGTATTCATCTATCGTGATTACAGTTATGTTCATAAGCAGCTAAAAGCCCCCTTTTCGGGGTTACGACCAAGAACACGATTGCTATTTATTTGAATTGATTTGTTTTTTTTTGTTTTTTATCGTATTTGGTTACTTATTTATCTTTTCATAACTATTCTTAGGATTTACGACCTTTAGAATACATCCTTAGCCGTCTTGTGATCTCGAGGGTGGAACAAGAGGATAGTACGTGGGGATGAATAGAATAGGATTAGAACCTTCAATATAACGAAGTTATAATTTGCATCTAAGATATAGATATACCTAAGTGACCTATTTGGTTCATTGTGGGATGAAGTATAAATGCATTTAAATTAGCTCTCACATCCTCTTTCAATGATGTAGTTGTGGGTTTAAGTTAGATAAAAGCTTAGAGACTCGAGTGAATATTATCATACTACCAACCCCGTGAATCAACAACCAAGATAAGTAAACTGATAAAAAAAGTTCAATATCATAGTATAATTGTTCGTAGAGCCTTAACCCTAGGTTTCTCTTCATTGATTTTCAAAGACTTTTACTTTTACGGATTGTTTAATTTCAGTTTATAACTCTAAAACTCTTTTGGCTACTTTTGTACTTAATCTATCTCAATAGTGAATTAAAATTGAATAGTTTTTAAAACAAGTCTCTGAAGGATCGATATTTAGCTTTATTTAAGGCCATTGTATTACTTGGTGAGATCACGAACACTTGCGTGTGCACTTGAGTACAACAGAGAACATCCTCTCTATCACGTGGAACCTCTTTCTCAACTCGACTGGGGAGAACATCCCCTTAAGTATGATTATTCATTTTCATATAAATATCCATCTCTCTTAAATATCAAATTGGTGGTTGTTCAAACCATAACCACTTTCCACTTATTGTCTATTAAGGAAACTTATAAAATCGATCTACCACCTTCACCATTTATATTACTCAAATACATTTGGACACATTCATCGTTCATTATCTCAATAGGCAGTGCTTTGTCTTTTGAAAAAGCCCCCACATCAGTCATATACTTGACAAAAATAAGGGCATGCCCTTAACTTAGTTCCTCTTTTCTAATGATAATTTCCATGAACTTATCAGATATAACATCACCACTCACAAGCATTATTATAACAGTGTAATTTTGAGAATTCCATCTCAAAGTTTTCTTATCATCCGCCCACCTTTTAAAATAATCAGCAAGTAAGATAACTTTTGTCATGACTTTGTACCTACAATAAAAATTTAACATCATTCAAAATTAGTAAAATGAACATTATTGTAAATATAGAAATCAAAAATAAAAAAGTCTAATAATTAATCTGTCAGGCTAATTACTATAATCAGTATGCTATGGATTAATAGAAAAGACTGACATAATATCTGTCTGATCGATAATTGATCTATCCATCAAGACTACATTTCGTATGCATAGAACTCTAAATAGATGAAAAAATTATTTGTGTACCTTCAATGTGAGGTCTTGATATAGTGTTAGAACACAATCTCAAGCTAATGCTACTTCAAAATAGACCTTAATATGTTTTAAGTTGATCATAGTTTTTTATTCAAACTTTAACATCAACTTTCTTCAAAAAAATTTAAAAATTATTGAGTTCACCAAAAAGATAAGAGCTTTAGGATCTCAAGAACTCCCCTCACATTATGTGCATATAGAATGGATTGAGAGTGGAAGAAAAAGAAGAAAAACTCCTGCATCAAAAAAGATTTTTTATCGGGAGGGTTTTTTCCCCCTCTTTTGATTTTGACAGTTAGTGATTTGGTCCTTTGTGGACTAAGTTATAATTTTTAAAACTTGTAAATAAGTTTTAAATCAAAAATAAATTTAATTACTAAAAAAATGAGTCATTTCCCTTAAAAAAATCTTATAATCTAATTAAAAAGTAAGACTTGAATGAGCTATTTAACTAGGAATTCCCCATTTGCCAGCTTGTCGTTCAGAAGTCTACCCCACCTTTATCCTTATCGTTCATCAATTCTTCTTCTTTTTTCATAATCATCACGAGGGTCCACGCGGGATGAGGTGACATATAATTTTATATAAATTTTATATCATATTTTCTTCGTGGTATAAATTAATATTAGAATAAATTTATATCATCAACAAACATGATAAAGATTTATACCGTATTTATTTATGAAATAAGCCATCTTAGCCTATTCAATTTGAGATTGTTTAATCCTACCTTTCATATAAAGATAAGTTAGTTCATAAATTATTATCTCAAAATTATAATTTTGTTAATCGTCCAAACGGCCCCACTGAAATGACCCCCCTCCCCACCCGTAGTAGGTGGTTTTTCTCTTTTGTCCCCTATAACAAAAGTGCTATAAATCTAGCATTTCTTCTTTTTTATGTGTAGAACAAATACATATTTGTCCCTCTATACATCAAATATTTTTAATAAACTCTCCTTGATCATTTATCTTTCAACTTCTATTTATTATCCTTTTTATTTTACTTTGAATTTTTTATATTTTCTTTTCTTTTTTAAAAAATAAAATTCTCAACCTTTATTTTCTTGTTTTCTTCTCTCAACTTTTCTTTTTTCTCTTTTTTATTTTTCTTGGGTTTTTACTTTTTATTTTAAAAAAAGAAAAAATTCTCATCCTGTATATTCTTAGTTTTTTTTGTCCTTTTTTCTTTGTTTTGTTATCAGTTTTTTTTCTTTTCTCCTCTCAACTTCTATTTTTTTATTTTTTCATTTTTTTTTATTTTTATTTTTATCTTCTTTTTGTTAATTTTTTCAAACTTATTTTTTTGTATTTTTATTTTATTTTTTCTTTTTCCTCAATCTTTATTTTTTTCTCTTATTATTTCTTTGATTTCTTCCAAATAGCAAGTTTATCATGACCCAATTTTTCATGTCATGATGACACCTACTATAACCTACCGATAGGTAATCAACTCATAATCAGGAACAATTGGCAACAGAACTTCAAAATAAATGGAAGGAAATAACGAAATAAATATGATAAAAGACCAATATATATAAAGCAACCCCAAAACCTGCTAAAACTAGTGCAAGAGTTTCTAATACAATAAAAGTATAAAGTGAAATACAAAGTAAATACAAGTACTAGTCGTCTCTAAATACAACATAGAGATTAGTATAATCCATGAGAGGGAGAGTAGTAATACTTCGAGCTCTATGAGCCCACCCTAATTCTCTAATCCTAATTTGCTCCGCACGACCCACACAATAATGGTGAGAAATCGTACTATGATCTGTAGGTTGTAGAAGAGAAGTATGAGTACCAAACACATGGTATTTAGTAGGCATCAGCCGACTGAGCTTCAAAGATAATGCAAGCATAAACAAAATGTAAAGCAGGAATAAAAAGTACAACATACTTAGTAGGCATCAGTTAACTGAGCTTCAAAGATAATGCAAGCATAAACAAAATATAAGCAGGAATAAAAAGTACAGGAAACCATCCAAGAAACTGAACATAAATAAGCTAGTTAGGCAATAAGGATAAACTATCTTATCATTGTAGTAATTAGGATCTGAAGTGCCACACTGTATATCACTAGTTAATATAAAAAGGAGGAGAGAAGAAAAGTTATATGATAGTATACGAGGACAAGAATGCAAATATATATATATATATATATATATATATCAAACTCAAGAGACTGCCTTAAGGTAACCAACCTAACATCTTAAGGCATTCTAACCAAGTAGGAAATCTAGTGCTGGCATAATCGAGGCCCTTAATCATAGTGTTTGACCATAAGATAACTATCCATAGTAAAATTTAGTGTAAACAGAAAGGGATCAAAATCATACCTACAACCTCAGTATCAGTCCATAATCACCCTGGCATGAACTAACCATAATAACAACAATGAAGTAACCGACTAGTCTAGAAAAACAATACCTAACAGGGCCTTCATAATCCAGGAAGGTTCAATAAACATTCAATAATCATAGCCTAAACCTATACAATCCCCCATAAGGTCAATAGACATAAGCGCCAAACAATATACCGGTGATAGGCAATACACATGAAGGAATGAAAATTAAATTCATAGTACCATATCTGATCCAAGTGTTATAACATACCAAGTGTATATAGCTTCTCCAACTCAACGACTCATAAGGGTAGGACCTACCGTGACCACTCTACTCTAGCATGATAGCTCACGGATGAAGTGGACCCTCAAAGATTCGAGAATATTTATATATGCTACCTGGACCAGATTTTGAATTTCCAATAATCATCAATATACTCTGTCCAATACCAAAGATATCAACTCCGAGATTAAATCAACATAAAAGAGTAGAAAGGGTCAGAATCTCTCAGGGTTGAAGTAAATAGTATAGGAAAAGGAGTGAATAAACCATATACCAGAATCAATCTCAGTCAAATTTCCAAAATATCATCTATAGTTTCAAACTCATAAATTAGTAATAGGGTGGTAGGATTTCCATTATAAAAGAATCCATTTTAAAAGTGAAAAGTGAGATAAAATTTTAATGACCCGAGACTACCCCCTAGTTGTCACACGATGCTTAGAACCACAAGTGATCCTAAGCTAACCCATGAGCTGGCCTACTGTTAAGCAACTAAATTATAACATAATAAATAGATATTCTGCTGTGCAGGAACATAATCATACTAAAAATCTAAAATAGATACAATACCAATAAAGCTTTATAATTTGATAAATTTAAAGGATAAAACTAAAATTACATGACTGACTCTGATCGACATCTATGGAGCCTTTACTATACTGACTATAGATAGCTGGGACATGCCTCCAATTACCACTAATCAATACACACGAAAGTAAATGAACGGTACATGAACTAAAACTATCTGGAGTTCCCAAAGTAAGAGAACTCATCACCTATTGGCTGAAATCTGCAACTGTCTAATCATGATATGCGAGCTACAACTAGTACATATATTATGAAACAATGTATCCACACAGACATATATATGGATTAGTACTTTTGGAATATACTAAGTATGCAGGGGTGAATGCAATAAGTAAAACTAATTTCATACGTAATCATAAAACATGCATGCTAAGTGTAAGTAGACTCACTAATAGGCTAGAATAAACTGAAAACTGAAATATCTAAAAGCATAAGTGACAAACATTCTGTGATAAGATGGTGAATCTCTATACTTAGTTTTTGTAACACTTTACTTTAAAGATATAAGTCTAACTTAAGCTGGGATATAATAAAACATGGATACTGTATGAATATTGGGTCTAAAACTACGTGATGGAGACTGACATAGATTGAGGATCTAAATATACAATCACACTGAGCATGAATGCATAAACATACTAACTTATCTGATTAACTGAATGACTGATAGCTAAATACTGGTTATGTAAGACTGAAAATACTTAGTTTGAATGACTGGAATGAAACTATAGAGTATTATGCATATGAGGAAGGGACATACTGAGTAACATAAGATAAATGAGCATGAATTCATGAAAACTGTATTATCTGAGAATACAAGACCAAGTGTATAACATAATTCTAAAATAGTCTGTAAACTGAGGTACTAAAATATCGATAACTGAATAACTGATAACTATACACTATGGTCAAGCAAACTTAAAATTGAACTAAGTTACTGATCTAATTACTGGACTAAGACTCTGACTGAGACTGTAACTTAGATGGTAACTTAGACTGTAATTGAGATTGTAACTATGACTGTAACTGAGACTGTCACTAAAATTGAATACTGAGTTCTGATAATTGAGTAACTGATATCTGCGATTACTGGTAACTGAGTTACTGATAACTGGGTGACTGTTTTTGACAGTCCTAATTAAATAGAACTAAATAGAGTTCTATACTGAGTTGGATGACTATTTTTTACAATCCTAATTTTGTAGAACTTAACTTAGTTCCATACTGAGTCTGGAGCTGAAACTATAATTGTGGGAGTGTTCATCTAACCGACATGCCCCAATCTGAGCTAATCAGGGTTCAACCTATAAACCCAGTTAGAAGGGTGTCAGTACTATACCACGAAACTAACACTGGCTATATGGATCCACTAAAATATCATCCCGCAGGAATAAGGGTCACCTTCTAGTGGCAGCTTCTCTAATGAGAATGATATTACCCTCAACTAGTAGGTAAAAACCTTACCAACCCTCAACTAGAAGGTTGATATCTCAACCTACGTTGGCTATGTAGTTTTGGAATGCAAGGACTGCTACTAAGAATCACACCCTCAACTGGTAGGTGAGCCCCCATCCCTAGGTTTGCTTGGTGCTAAATCTCACTCCTAACTGAATGACACTGGAATACTAACTGGTGCATGCATTGATAAATGATAAGATTAGGTTATGGTATTTTAAAAATAACAGTGCATATGGATTTTAAGGTAATTATTAACGATTAAACTGATAATAAGACTGAAACTGGATTGTACTAGGCTTGACTGAACCTACACTGATTTTGTTAGCTGACCAAACTGGACTAAGTTCACTTAGTTCTATTAACTGATTGGGTACAGCTGTTCGTGACATTATTGAGACTCATCTGTAGCTACTGCAATTCTAGGTAAACAACTAGATTTTGGGTTTTGAATACCCCAGGACTCGATAGCATTAAAAGTAAAACATGGCATGATCATACTAGCATAACAATAGTAGCTTGTTAATAATGCTTTCATTTAGACATTTGGTCAAACACTAGAGAGGAATGAACTTGTACATGAATGGGACCATATGATAACATGTCATGATCATGAACTTGAACATAGGAATATCTTAAACATGGGATCATAGCATGATTACATAACTAAGATCATGAATTGGGGAATTCACTTGTAATTTGCTTGAAATAGGACATGGGTGTTTGATCAAAAAATGTAAAGTTCATAGCTTGAACATAAGAATGTCTTAACCTGAGGGAATAATAGAGTTACATGGAAAAGTTCATATCTTGGGGATTCATCTTGAATTGACTTAACATGATATGGGAATTTTATCAAACATGTGGAAGGCATGAATTTAAAACATGAGAATATTGCTAAACATCATAAATTTAGGATATATCATGGTATTTACTTGAATAATGCATGGAAAACTCAAAGGCATAGCATGGGGAATTCAAAATCTTTCATGGAATCATACATGGGCTGAATTGAATTAAAAACACCATGAAAACATGAGATTCAATCTCTCTTGAACATACAAAATACCATAATAATGGAAAATTCGTTCTTTATTTAAGTAGAAAGGATTTTTGGGGCTCCATGGGTGAAAGAGGACCCATGGATGAACTCCCACATACATTAAAGCTTTAATCTTAAAGGAGAAACACAATCTTAAAAGCATTCTTGAAATAGGAAACTTGAGTTCTTGCTTTTCTTGAAAAAAATTAATGAATTTCTTGGTGTTCTTGAGGAGGTTAGGGTTTTACTTTAGGAGAAAAGATGAACAATTGAGTGTATATTGCTTTTGGGGGCTAAAATTAAGTGTTATGGGCGGATTTGGGTGAGGAAAAGTGACCAAAGTTCCCCTAGACCCTTTAGAAACTGAATTAGCGTGTAAAATCATTCCATAATGCGCTGGCCGACGCATCGCGTCGCTATCGCATTGGCTTACTGCCTCACACGGAAAATGCCATAAATCTTTTTCCAGGTATCATATTTAGGGAAAATTGGTATCATTGAAAAGGTAATTCAATTATCTACAATTTGGCAGGTCTTGAGCTGAAAAATTCTACGTGTATAAAAAGTTATACACGTTTAAATTAGACCCTTGTAGAATCAAGTACCAAACTTTGGACGAATCAAAGGCTCTAAGCTCAACTTTGTTCTAAGTGATTCTTATGAACATTTTTCACCTCAAAAGAAAATCAAACATGAGGATAAAGATCATGAAACTCATATTTACATGAGAATTATTTAGATCATAGCTTATACTAATAGGAACGATGGTTCAAAGACTAGCCCAAAAATGCGAGGTATTACAAAAATTCCTTAAAAGTAGTAAATCAAGGTTTTTATTGCAATCATACCACTAAATAAACAAAGATGGGTTGAGAATATGTATGCCATCACCACTATCCAAACAACACAACCACAAGCGTCCAAACGTCCATAGACTAAGGCCATGCAACTAGCATAATACTAGTGCTATAATTTGGGAAACTATGATCCAGTTCACTAAGTCAAACAACAAGTTCTATACTAAAGGATCCTTAACATTGAACTTTGGTAAACATGCTTATAATTTAGGGTAATAAGATTCTATAGCCATACAAGTATTTTATCATAAGGGTTGGATCACATTCCTACCCCAACTCCTAAATTAGGCTAAGTCATGATATTGTAGTCATAAACATGTCCTATCATACAAACCTAGCATACAATATACACTATACACGATCTCATGAATAAAAGTAAACTGAAGCCTACCTTGATGCCGAAACTACAAGTCTTGAATCATTCATAAATTGCTTATCTTTGCTCCACGATCTCAAAACACCACCATTCTAACAAATTAATAATCTACACATAAGTAGGAGTAAAATGAGACCCATAAAAGGCTGGTTTGGAATTTGGATAAAAAAGGGCCAGTGGGGCCCGAAAACAAAATTTAAATTATATTCGTCGAGAGTCCCTTGAAGGACTAAGAATGTGTGCATAAAAGTTGAGCACAAATGGAACACAAATCAGCGTCAAAATAGGTCCCTAAAATCTAAGGATTTAAAGACCTAATTTCTAAGAATTTACAATGAAAGGAGATGGAATTTGATGGACAAAAATAATGGAAAATGACCAAGGAGTGTTTGGCTAACTTACCTTAGCTTCAAGGGATGATTTCCAACATTTCCCATGCTCCAAGTTCTCAAAAATAGGGTAAAAATGGTTGAGAAATGAATGAAAAATTCAGGTGAAGAAGGGGGAATTTAACACCACAAGTGCCGCTAAAATGGTCACTTGATCACTTAAACAGAACTAGTCCACCAAAGCGATCAAGCATAGGATACAGGCATCGCTAAAGCGGCACCTTGGCTGCTAAAGCTACGTCCACTAAAGTAGATAACATTCGGTTGAGTGGTCCTCGACAAAACATCCAAGGCTACTAAAGCGACCCAATATTGTTAGAGCGACTACTGCTGAATAGACTCCGATTGAGTGCTCGAGATTCATTCAGAATCCTATGCATGCAAATGAACTATTCTACTATACCAAATTTGGCATTCTGGACTCAAAAGAACCATTAAAACTTCCATTCGATATTTTTTTGACTTAATATGGGGCCCACACCTATAGTTTCATTTTTCATAGAATCCATCCAATAGCCCAAAATGACTCCGAAAGCCTTGGGACCTAAAGCAACGGTCCCTCTAGACTAAAATCAGCATTTCAGAGTTAATGGCATTGTTGGAATCCTTATTCAAGGTCTTTTACTATGAGTTTTGGACTAAGGCTAATTCTTAGTAACGATAGCTCTAAAGCAGGTAAATGAGCCTAAAACCCATATGAACTATTTGATAATTGAACCGATAATCCCGACAAGTCTTAAATGACCTGTAGTCGCTGTGGGAAGGCTTAAAACACTAGAAATATGCAAAAATTCAGAAAATGACCTGGAGGTTCATTACAATATCCACTTCTAAAAGGACTTTTGTCTATGAAAGTTAATAGATAGAAAGAGTTTCAAAGCTCGAAAGAATAGGGTACTAGGCCTGCATGCCCCAAGCAGGATTCCCTAGATAACCTCTATGGAAAGACAACACTTATAAGGGATTTTTTTATAGGTATCCCTTTTTCAACAAAAATCCTTCACTTCCCAAACAACTAAAACTCAATCTCAATAACCAACAGGACTCCAACAGAACCAAGAATGGATGACGCACAAAATCCAGGCAACAACACACTAATATCACTCTGATACGAGCACAACTAGGTTAAAACTAAACCAAATTAAAGACAACCCAAGGCATGAATCATGCAACCAACTCAAATATCCAAATCCACCCTTCTTTTTCCTTTCAAAACCTTCTATCTACTCAAAACCATATAGAACATCATCGGAGTCTTGTGTACATAAACCCGTCACACTAAACTCAAAAAATTAAAGATGATACACCAAAAATCCATAATGGTAAGCATGAGGATAAGCCCTTAAGGTGAAACCTGAACATATAAATAATGATGGTTAGTGTTTGCAATCTATGCCAAAGCCACTAACATGTAACGACCCGAAATTGCCTCCCGAGACGTTACATGGTGCTTGAGGCTACAAGTAGCCCTAAGCTAACCCTTTGAGACTGTTTATACTAATAACACTCATTTTAAGATGAAATAATTCAAACACTAGCATAGTCATATCATATGGAAGGAAGTACGAAGAAAATGTTCGATCCAAATGACCAAACAATACTGAAAACCTCAACACAACCACAATTTGATAACTAGTCTGACAAAGCCTCTACTAATCCATGAACTAGAGAGCCGTTGGGACAGGTCCCCAACTGACTCGAAATGAACTAGAAATAACAACATAGTCTCTCAAAATATGGAGATGTCTGAATATAGGTCCTCAAACAATAAGGACTCACCACTGTAGGAATGTAGATAGAGGTACACGAAAATCACTAACGGGGTTGGGATTGAGAACCTGAACCTACATTATAAGACAATGTAGAAAATAAAAGTATATGTGGATCTGCACTTAGGAATGTACTGAGTATGTGGGGGTGCATGCGTTTATATAAAACAACATCAATACTCTTTAATCAAATCGTGCATGCAATAAGTAATGACTCACATGGCTTGAATAAGTATAAAATGTAAAGCTTATGAATCATGTACAATGGAGCATTTAACACAAATCTCATGAGTAATCATAGTTTAACTTTGAAATCATTAATCTTCTCTTATTCTCATTACCCATAGGCTAAAGGAAACTTTAAACAATACTTTCAACTCATTCATATGTCTCATGAAGAGTAAAACTTATTTAATGCTCAAGGACTCATATATCTTTTGAACTCAAATACTTAGAATTTGAAATCATATAACTTTGGAACATACTTGAAGGCATTTCATTCACGATAGGGAAATATCTCATTTCAAGCTTTTGGGAAAAATACTCATAACAAGGGAAAGTATTTTAGTTTTCAAGGAAAATATCTTATCTCAATGAAAAAATACTTTAGTTTAGGGAGTTTCTCTTAACCGACATAAAGCATGTGAGCTACATGGAGTCCAACGTTTTGTCCTCCTAAGAAAGAGACCTCACATTGGGGAGAGGCGTCATACTCTTGCCAGGGAGTATAACCTAGGTCCAATGATCACTAAATAAACTCAGCCTCAGGCCCAATATTAACTCAACCTTAGGCCCAATGATAATCATAAACTCGTCCTCAGGCTCAACCTACGGTGGCACATAGTTTTGGGGTAAGAAAACATAGTAACTTACTTGCTCGGTGCTAAATACTACTCCCTTTAGATTATCTACGCTCATTTCATAAAAATCAACTTTTAGTAATAATCTCATAGCTCACCACGAACCCAATAATAAAATCTTAATTTGATGTAGTAGAGTGGATTTCAGAACTCAATGACCATTAGGTCAAAACATTTCTCAATAATCTTAGAATACTCAAATCATGGGTGGTTATAGCACAATAGTTCATAAAATCTCAAGTCTCAAGTAGGGCTTAATAACAAAATCTCAAGTCTCAAGTAGGGCTTAATAACCCATAGTTCAATTTCAAGTTAAAACTCATCAAAAGCATAATAGATAACATATAGATTCATAACTCATGTAGAAATCTTAAAATTTTCAGCAATTTATCTGAAAATCTCAACATACTCATATACTTCAATGTTTCAAACATTTCAACTATTAACTTCTCAAGGATTAAAATCATGGGGTATAGACCCAGCTGTAATTTCTCAAGAAAACATGTAAAAATCATGCCATTAGACTCTAAATTCAATGGAAATATCAAAATCTTGTAACCAATAACAATGGGTGAAAAAATCCAATTCAATTTCATGTAAAATCTCATAAATTGTAGAGAATTGTAGTTTAAATAAGCTTTTGGGAACAAGGGTGAAAGGATTACCCTTGTTCAAAATCCCAAATACCTTGAATTAGAAGCTTTGGATGAACTCTTGCTTTTGGGACTCTATTCGTACTCTTGAATAAGGGTTCTTGAAGCCCTTGACTTGGGAACCATGAATCTTAACTCAATTAAGAAAATCTATGGTGGATTCTTGAGATTCTTAGAAGCGGTTTTGGATGCTTAGAATTTTTGTTGAGAGAAAACTTAAGAGAGACTCCATAGAATGCTTGTAAATGACCTTGATCTGGTGTTTGCATGGTTTAAGAGGCTTAGAAAAAGTCCAAAATGCCCTTTTTAACTTCTATACGAAGCTGAAAAATTAAACTGGGAACCCGATTTCATCGGCTACCTCAATGCGTAACTATCACGGTGGCTCACTGGAAATTGACAAATAGGAAATTGGTAGTCACCGCGATGCAGAGCCATTGCATTGTCCCACTAGTTGGGACTTGGAACTTCAGCGCGACGCATCACAATCGCGTCAGGCCACTGGAAATTGACTATTGGGAAATTGGGGTCCTCCGCAATGCGCCATTATCGCGGAGTTCCACTGAAAATTGACAATTGTCAAATAGACCCTCTTCGCGACGCGCCAAGCACCAAAATAACGTTGTTTTACAACTAGGACTTAAATTAGCCATAACTTCTTTCTCTGGTATCGGCTTTGGGCGAATCTTATATCGACGGAAAGCTTATCAAATTTTCCATGTGATAAAAAGTAGAAATTGGGGACATTCCATATGGTTAACACGATACTCACTTAGGAAGTCACTTCTCAATCTTTTAGGGCCAGAATTATACTTCACTTGACACGCTCTAAGGGTCAGACTACGAGGGAACTTTGCGGGGTCTTATATAACAAATCTAGATGACCCGCACAATTGATAATTTGGAGTTCGAAGCACAAATACTCAAAACTAGATGATCTTCTCTAGGATGTCCCACCAACTACGGACGAAACCATGCCAAACTCAAATTGAGTACACTTTTACTAATAATTAAAAATTCAAGATTTTCTCAAAGACTGAAAACCAAGATCAAAAGCTAAAGAAACCATCATCAATTGTGAATGCTCTTTATCCAAACATTTATCCACCATAATCTATCTAAACTGAAAAGGACTGAATAGGTAGGTAATGAGTAGGCTCATCCAGCCTATAAATGGATGCTCAACTAAAATAAATTTTCATATGGAGGCTTTACCCAAGCTCTATAACGCATTGCTAAAATCTCAACCCGAAGCTGAAATGCTTGATCTCAACTATCCTAACCAATGTTATAGATGAGTAAGCATCCATACTCTAAATTCTAGCACAACTGCCAAGCTTATTCATAAGATTCAATACCCTAAATATGAGCCACAAAGCTAAACTAAGGCCAAACATCCAAATAAACCTTACTGTCAGGAATCATGCATATCCCCACTGGATCCTATTAGAGCTGAAAACAAAATATAACTGAAGGACGAAGTCATAACAGAGGAAAAACCACCAACTAAAGACTCAAGTAATCAACTCCATCTCTGTTGAAGGGCATAATGTACCAAGACATACGCAACAACTCACCGAAGCTATAAGTAGTACTAGTGATAACCAAAACTCTAGAAACTCAGAGAAATCCACCCTTAGAAATGCAACCATAGCCAAAAATTGGTCAATCCAATACTTTATCTACAATAATGAATAACCATGGATGCATATCACTAAGGAGAAAAACTCCATAAAGTCTCATTAGGACGAACAAATATCGAAGAGAGAATTTTTTAAATCCACCCAATGTAAAATAACTTTAACCCAATTAAACCATGAATCACATTACATAAGAATAAAGTACCAATCTCAGCATCAATGCCAAGGCCAAGACTACTATGGTAAAATGAACCCAACCGACCAAGATAACTAATCCCCAATTGGCCAACTTAAGAAAACTATAGAAAAAATATTATCTATTTCCACCACCCTTTACTCAATTGGACCAAGAACAACACAAAAGATAGATCGAAGTATCCAACTCCACATCAATACCAATATCAAAGCTTTTAGCATCTCCTAGGTAGCCTCCTTAATAGGACAATTCTTCTACTGAACATTCATAGATGTACTCTCAGTAGTCCTCAATTAATGGATATCTATATCAAAGATAGAAATAGGTTCCTCTTTATAAGAAAGGTTTTTGTTAAAAAATATCGAATCCCAAGGAATTATGTAGTTACTATCACTATGAAATTCTACATAGATACATAAAACACAGGGTGAACTCTTAACAAACTCGAAGGCAATGGAAATTTATAGGTCACAGGCCCCACATATTGAAGAATCTCAAATGGATTAATATATCTAGGATTAAGTGTACCTTACATCCAAAAATACATGACACCCTTCATGGGTAAAACCTTGAGCAACATTTGCCACCCTCTATAAGTGCATATCTCATATTTTTAATCTGCATACTCCTTTTACCTTCTTTGAAATGCTATAAGTTTCTCCTAGATAAACCTAACCTTTTCTAATAAGTCTCTCAATTGATCAGTACCCCACAGCCTTACCCCAAAGACATCAAATTGCCTAATAAAAGATCTATACCTTCTCCCATATAAAGCCTTAAATAGCGCCATAACAGTACTCGAGTCATCATTGTTATTATATAGAAACTCATACAAAGGTTGGAAATGATTGCAATGACCTCTAAAATCTATCACGCACGTATGGAACATATCCTTTAATACCTGAATTATTCACTTGGACTGCCTATTAGTCTAAGGGTAAAAAGATGTACTAAGGTCTAACCTAAATACTCATGCAACTTTCCTCAAAAGTTAGAGGTAATTTGAGTACACCTATCCAAGGTAATAGAAATTAGACCCCATGCAATCAACCAATCCTCTCAAGATAAATCTTTGCTAACTTTACAGTATTATAAGTCACTTGAGTTGGTATGAAATATGCTGACTTATTCATCTATGCACAACAACCCATAAAGATTCATACTTCCTAAAATCATAGGGAATATTAATAAAAAAATCCATAGTTATCCTCTCCCATTTTTATTTAGGAATGGGCATCCTTTAAAGAGTATCATAAGGATTTTGATGCTAGTACTTTATCTATTGTTAACTCTGGCATTTAGAAACAAAATCAACTATATCACGCTTCATTTGGCCCTACTAATAATACTACTTTAAGTCACAGTACATCTTTGTCACACCAGAATGTATAGAGTACTTTAAGCAATGAGCTTCATCTAGAATAGTACGAATCAAATCAGCAACACAGGGCATACAAACTCGTCCCATAATCTACAACACACCCTCACTATTAAGAATGGTCTCCTTGGCCTCACCCTACAAAATTTTATCATGATTTTTTCTCAACATAGCATCCTTGAATTGCTTAGCCTAATTTGATCAAAAAATGTGAACCTTGCCTCTATATTAGCTAGAAATCCTCCTCTTTCAGTCACTTTTAAGTCATATGAACTTGTTAGCTAGGTTTTGAATCTCTCCAACTAACGAATGCCTGGTTGCATATTTACTTGCACTTGCAGGCTTTCTTCTTGATGCATTGGCAACCACATTAGCCTTTCCTAGATGGTATAGAATGATGATATCATAATCTTTAAGCAATGATAGCTATTTATGCTATCTCAAATTCAAATATATTTTCATGAACACATATTGTAAACTATGGTGATCGGGGAATACTTTACAATGAACCCCATACAAGTAATGCCTCCATATATTAAAAACAAAAACCACAACAACTAATTCCAAGTCATGTGTTAGATAATTTCTCTCATTAGGATTTAATTTCCTTGAATAATAAGCAATCACATTCCTTTCCTATATCAAAATAGCACCTAAATCAAAATGTGAAGCATCATAATAAATAATAAAATGCTAACCCTCTACATGAAAGAAAAGAATAGGAGCGTTAGTCAACAAGGTATTGAGATTTTAAAGACTTCCTCATACGTATCACACCAAAAAAAGGTACTTCTTTTTAGTTCAATCATGTTATATAAGTAAAAAATAAAAGCAAACCTATTCACGAACCTGTGATAATAAATGGATAACCCTATTAAAATAGGCCTAGTTTGATTCTTAACTACTTCAATCTTCTATGGATCTACCATCACCCATTCCTTGAAAACCACATACCTGAGAATGGATACAGAAGCCAACCAAAATTAACCCTTAGAAAACTTCATAAAAAGATTTTTCTCTTTAAATAAACCTAAAAAAATCCTTAAGTAATTCTCATGTTCTTTTTACTCTTATAATATACCTGAATATTATTAATAAATACAATTACAAAAAAATCCAAAGTAGAGCTTAAATATTTCATTTGTCAAACTCATAAAAGCAATCAATGCATTAGTCAACCAAAAAGATATCACAAGAAACTCATAGTAACTATATCAGGTCCAAAATATAGTCTTAGGTGCATCGTCAGCTCAAATCTTAAGTTGATGATATTCAAACCTTAAATTAATCTAGAAAATATGGATGCACCTTGTAACTAGTCGAACAAATTATTAATATGGGTAAAGGATACTTTTATAAATCATAGCCTTGTTAAATTGCCTGTAGTCTATAAATATACAGAGTCTTCCATCCTTATTTTTCACTAATAAGATAGGAGAAACCCAAGGAGAGGTGCTCGAATGGATAAATTCCTTACCCAATAAATTCTTCAACTAGGCTTTTAACTGTAACACCTCAAAAATCCAAGTTAAGATTAGAACCATGCTTCAAGTACATATAAAATCAAACACATTATTTTGTTAGTATGAGAGACATGATTAAGGTCACAAGTAACTCCTAGATCATAGCCAAGTTGAAACCTTCCTTACTAGTGGTTTCTTGCAAAGAATCTCCTTATAGTTAATTTCATATAATCATAACTCCCATATTTTTGAGTATTATTGAGCTAAAAATCCACCAAATTATAGATATTTGAATTATATTTCCAATGCATTCAGTTTTTCCCTAATCTAATATTTGATTAAGAAGTTATTGTCATTTTATTGAATCACTGTCAAAGCTATCAAGGAGGATGACTCAGAAACGATGAGTCAACATGAAACCTGATGAGTCGTCAGGAGACCCGATGAGTCATTACGAGGGTCTTCGACACTGATTCAAAAAAATTTATCGATAATTATAAAAGGATTGTTTGGTGTTTTCCAATTTTTAACACCAAAGTACATCATTTAAGCTACACAAAGGATAAAAATAATCCAAAAACAACCTAAGTCCTCCATTCCTCAAAATTCACTCAATATTTGGAAAATTTAGAGAGAAGGGGCAATTTTCTTCCTTCAAGCAAGGATGAGAGTTCTCTAACTTTAGGCTCCAAATTGAAATGTGTCATCAAGGTTTTCAACCTTAGGTATGTGGGATTTTATCTTTTAATTTTTTTACCCATTGAATTACATAGTTAGCCTAAATTCTTTAGTTTAATTCCTTCTTCAGAATATAGGGTGCATGAGTATTAGGGATTTTTTTATATTTTAGTTCCTTGTAATACTTGAGCCATGGACTTATGTTACCCCATGAAATTCAGTATAGTCACATGTTTATAATTATGAACCCTTAGTGTAATGTACAATTCATTACTTTAGACTTAAGTTACGAAATTTTGTATTTCATTTAGTTTGTAGAATTATCATTAGCAGCTGTATTCTTTGGAGATGATAGGTTATGAACACCTGATGACCTAGGATATTATTCATTTTAGTTGTATACTTAGTCATTCAGTTTTTCATGATTTAAAATACTTTCAAATAAAACACTTATCTTTAAATTTTAGAATGTCATTATTGTTGAACATTTTAGTATATCTATTATATTTAAGTTGGAGTAGTACTTAGCACTGAGAGTACAAGGGTTCAGATAATTCATGTCCCAACTACATGTCGTCGTAGGAAAAATGGTCCTTTCGAGTTGAGAGTGTCTCCCTTGCCCTTATATAATGACCCTCCAGGTCATTTTTTATATTTCTATATATTTTTGTTGTTTAGATCTTCCATATAGCTGCCCCAAGTTATTTATGACTTGATGGAGCTGACAGTTCAGTTACTGGGAAGTTTATTTGATTTCTAGAGCCAATTCCCTATTTTGAAGTCTTCACTAGTAAGAATTGACTACGGGCAAAAACTTTAGTCAAATAATATCGTATACCAATTTTAAAAGTTCCAACATCTCTAGAACAATAATTGTAGGGTGGATAGACCTTGGGTTTGGGTCCCAATGCATTTGGACTCATTCCAGGCTATTGGCCAAAAGTTTAGAAAAAGGAGACTTGGGTATAAGACCCACTTTTCATCTAAATGACCTCGGATGGAGATTTTGACCGCACCACTAAGTCTAGAATATTTAATTTGAAAGGGTAGCATAATTTGTTTAAGTGTATAGGATTTTGAAGAAATCTCAAGGAGGTTATAAAGGATATGCTTCATAAGGCCTAAGGGTGTAAAAAAAAGAGGCCATGATAGCAGGGCAGTTTCAGTGGGAGCCGTAGTGGCTAACGGATTAGAGGTAGTGTTTCTCAAGATAGGTACCCTCAGCATCAACTATATTAGCGTCAGGGCCAGCCTAGCAGGCCTATTCATGCCACTCTTTGGATCACAAATGGAGGACAATCTAGTTTGGTTAGCCTCTGAGAGGTTCATTTTCTATGTATTCTAGTCATGATGGTTATTCTGGATCAACTGGATCTTCTTGGTTTACTATAGTGCTAAGGGCATGTAATGGTTGTGAAGCCTTTGACCATTTCTCAAGAGAGTGCCCCAATCATGGAGTGATGGTTCCTTTGGCTCAGAGTGTTCCACCGATTAGGAAAATACTTCCCCCAGCTAAAGATGGTATGCATGGTTATTGGGGTAGTTTCGAGGGTGCATATAGAGGTCCTCAGGCTGTCAGGATAGGGGATCTGTCCGGAGCCCAGCTAGGTCTAGACGTGGTCAGTTGTATACCATAAATGCTAGGATTGAGATAGAGTTTTTGGATGCTTTTATTACAGGTACAATTTTAGTGTTCCATAAATCGGCTTTTGGTTTATTTGATATGGGATCTATGTATTCTTATATATCTACTTATTATGCCCCATTTTTAAAGTTATCTTGGGACTCCTTATCTGTTTCATTATCAGTATCTACTCCCATGGGTGATTCTTCAACAGTGGATTAAGTTTATAGACTATGTGTTATAATTGTTCTAGTATTTGATACTCAAACATATGTTATTATGTTAGATATGGTAGATTTTGATATTATTCTGGGCAGGGACTGGTTATCCCCCGATCATGTGTGCTTGGATTGTTTTACCAAGACCGTTACCTTAATAATACCTAACATACCTTAAGTTGTGTGGTAGATATCTATTAGCTGCGAGCCGATGGGGATTATCTCTTATGTTCGGGCTAGGAGAGTTATTTCGAGGGATTGTTATTCCTACCTGTCTTATATTTGTGATGTTACTATGGAGAGCTCCTTTCTTGGCTTTGTTTCCAACCGACCACTTAAGTGGTTCTCACTAAAGTGATGAACCGTCACTTAAGGATCCAAAGAAAGTAGTTAGCCTCCGCTAAAGCAGGCGAGAGTCGATAAAGGGACCCTCTGTTAAAGCAGGAGGCTTTCACTAAAGTGACTTGGCGAGGACCAAGACTGGTTGCTAAAGCAGTGCCTTGTTCGCTAAAGTGACCTCTACTTAAGTGATCACAGTTCAACTTAAGCGGCTGCACCAGTTCTAAGTAAAATTATCCAAGTTTTGTTTAAACCTTGGGATTCATTCGGAATCTTGTGAACATAAATGAGCTATGCTACCCTATCAATTCAACATCCTAGACTCAAGGGCGCCATTGAAATTTACATACGGGGTCATTTTGATGAAATATAGGTCCCACACCCAAATGACTATTTTAACCAAAATCTACCCAATAGCACAAAATAAGTTTAGAAGCCGTAAAGCTCGAAACAAGGTTCCCCATAGTCTAAAAATCAATGTTCTAGATCTAACAAAACTGTCATAATTGGCATACGAGCTTGTTAACCATAAGTTTAAGCCTAATACCTAATTCTTAACAACAAAAACTTTAAAATATGAAAGTGTCTCTAAAACTAAACAAACTACTCTATAATCGAACTGTCAGCTCCAGCAAGTCATAAATGACTCGGGGCAGCTAGGTGAAAGCTCTAAATGGATAAATATTGCGGAAATACAGAAACATGGAGGGTCATTACAATATCAACTACTAAAAGGACTTTCATCTGCAAAAGTAAAGGATCAAGGTGTAACTTAAGGCTCGAAGAGGTAGGGGTACTGGGCCTCTATCTTATGCTTGATCTCCTAGATAGCCTCCTAGACTAGGCAGTATGTCTATCAAAATCTGTCTAGAGTGCAACCGCCTAACATTTCTGGCCAATATGAGAACTGGCTCCTCCACAAAGGTCAACCTCTCAACCAACTAAATCGAGTCCCACTGATGCACATGAGAATCATTTAGGAAATAACACTACAACAAAGAGACATGGAAAACTAAATGAATAGTTGCAAAATCTGGGAGAAAAGCTAACCAATAAGCTACCTCTTTAACTATTCAAAGTCTATCAAAATGACCCAATATACTGGGGGCTGAGATTGCCCCTTCTCCCAAACCTCATCATGCCCTTCATGGACGATACTCAAAGGAAAACCCCATCACCCACTCTAAACTTCATGGCATGAGGACTACGGTCAGCATCACTCTTCTTCCTACTTTAAGCTACCCTCAAGCCATCCCGAATCACCCGGACCTTATCTAATAACTCATGAAGCAAGTCAGTACCATAAGAATAACCTTGGAGGTATCAAACTAACCTATTACAGATCTATAATGCCTGCCATATATTTCCTTAAACGGTGCCAACTCAATACTAAAATGGTAGCTATCATTATAGGCAAACTCTATTAAATCTAAGTATTTCTCCCACTAAACTCCAAAGTCCATAAAACATGTTTAGGGAATATCAAAAAGAACTTGAATAATCCTCTCTGATCACCCATCAATCTGAGGGTCAAAACCGGTGCTAAGGTCAACCTGAGTACCCAACCCTTTCTAAAATATCCTTTAGAAGCTAGAAATATACACAGAGCCTCTGTCTGAAGTAATAGATATGGGTACCCCATGTAGGCAAACTATCTCATGAACATAGCTACAAGCAAACATCTCAGCACTGAAAAACATTTGATTAGGGAGAAAATTATATGATTTGGTCAATGGATCTATAATGACCCAAATATCGTCAGAACCACAAAGTGCAAGACAAACGACTAATAAAGTCTATAGTGATCTACTTCCACTTCCACTCGAGAATGGTAATCTCTAAATTAGGACACCAAGTCTCTATTTATTGAGCTTTACCTTCTAAAAACATCAGTAGCTATAAATCCTACTACATTTCTTTTCATGCCACACCACAATAATGCTACCTCAAATCTTTATACAACTTAGCAGTACTGGGTTTAATAAAATATTTGAAGTTGTTATCTTTTCGTAAAATCAAGTAAATCAAGTCTCTAATCCTCACAACACAAATGCGGCTATTATATGTCAAAACACCCTTTGAATCCATCGTAGCCCTCCTGGACTCACCCCTTAAAATCTGATCGTAAATGCCACAAAGTCTACTATCCTTAAATTATCACTCAGAATATTCTTAAAAAAGGTAGACCTAGCCTCAACACTTACATGAATCCTCCTGGAGTCTTAAATTTCAAGTCGAACCATCAATTTCACTAAGGACTAAATCTCCCAAGCCAACTTCTTCTTTGAAACTAATATGAAGGCCAAGCTACCTATACTCACTGCCTTTCGGCTCAAAGTATCTGCTACCACATTCTCCTTTCCCGAATGGTATAAAATAGAGATATCATAGTCCTTCAGTAACTCAATCCACTTGTCTTGTCTCGAATTAAGATCCCACTAGGTCATAATGTATTGAAAACTACTATAGTTTTAATAGATCTTGCATTGAAGACCATACAGTAGTTCCTCCAAATCTTGAGCACAAACACGATCACCGCCAATTGCAAATCATGAGTAGGGTAGGTGCACTCATGCACCTTCAGCTGCCTCAATTCCTAAGAAATAACTCGACCCTACTGCATTACAGCACAACCTAAACCAACACTAGAAGCATCACAATATATGGTAAATCCCTGGCCTTCAACAGGAAGAGTCTAAATAAGAGCTGAAGTGAGCAAGCCCTTGATTTTTAAAAAACATAACTTACACTGCTTGGACCTCTGAAAAGGAAACTTCTTTCTAGTCAGAATTGTTATCGGTGCTATAACAGTAGAAAAACCTTCAATGAAATGCTTGTATTAACCTACCAAATCAATAAAGCTACAAACCCCAGTCGGAGATGTAGGTCTAGCACAATCACGATTAGGCTCGGTCATTGCTGGATATACCATAACCCCATCCTTAGACACCACGTGTCCTAGGAATATCATGAACTTAATCCAAAACTTGCACTTTACGAATTTTTCATAAAGCCGATGAACTCTCAAAGTATGGAGCATAATCCTTAAGTATTACTCGTGCTCCTCCATACTCCTTGAATACACAAGGATATCATCAATGAAATGATCACAAAGTACTCCAAATAGGGTTTGAACGCTTAGTTCATCAATTCTATGAAGCGGCTGGAGCATTCATCAACTCAAAATACATCTGCATGAACTCATAATGGCCATAGTGAGTCCTAAAGGCTATTTAGAGATGTCCTCAGCCTGAATAGTCAACTGATGGTAATCGAATCTAAAGTCAATAATAGAGAACATAGATCCTCCCTGAACTTAGTTGAACAAATCATCAATATGAGACATAGGAAACTTATTCTTCACTGTATACTTATTTAGTCTCCTCTATAGTCAATACATATGCACAGAGTACCATTTTTTTCTTCATAAACAAGATGAGAGCACCCTAAGACAATACACTCAGCCTAATAAAACCCCTAACAAAAAATCCTGAAGCTGAGATTTAGCTCCTTGAGCTTGGTAGGATACATGTGATAAGGTGCCATAGAAGTAATTGGGTGCTTGGGTCAAGATCAATAACAAACTCAATATTATGTTCAGGAGGAAGGCCAGGTAGATCGGTCGGAAAAACATCAAAAAAATTATAGATGATAGGAATAGAATCATTTAGAGGACTCTCCACACTAATATCACAAATATAAGCAAGATAAGACTTTCAACCCATCGATATTAACCTCTTAAACTGAACGTAAGAAATAATCACTGCCATACAATTAGAGGTATGCTAAGCATAGCTAATGTAACGGTTTGGTAAAATAATCCAGGACCACATAATAAGGAGATAACCTATCCATGCCCAGTATCACATCAAAGTCCACCATATGTAAATGATAAGATTAACCTGAGTATCAAACTCTTAAAGGTCACAACACATGATCTATAAACTCGATCCACTACTACAAAATTACCTACGGGAGTAGATACACATAATAGAATAGATAAAGACTCCTAAGATAACTATAATCGTGTTTAATAATAAGAATACATATAAGAATAAGTAATTCCTAGAACAAATAAAGCAATAGTTTGGAGATGGCCCACTGAAATCATACCTTTAATAACAACACTCAAAGACTTAGACTTCGGCCTACCAGGTATAATGTACAAATGAACTTGCTTACTACCTGACTAGATGGCTAACCAACCACTTGTCCAACCTGTCTTAGGATCTTTTTAAGAACCATAAGGTCCACCCCTATGACCCTGAATACCACCTCTAGCTAGGAGTGGAACTTCTCTAACCGGATGAACACTCTATGATGCAAACATAACTACCTTACATTGGGGACACTCTTTAGAATAATGGCTGATGACCCTACAATTATAGCATTCCTCGAGCACATCGCTCTAACTAGAAGATTTGACTGACCTAGAATAGATACCTCATCTAGAAAACCTAGAATCTAGATCAAATTTACCATATTTAAGACAATCGTATCTACCCAAATCTCATGCCCAGGAAAAGACACAATACAAGATATGTGCATTCAATCCACCACTAAAGAGTCTCTTATAAAGTAGATACATATATAGGCATGGAAAGAGGCTCACTAGAGGAATCAAAACCCAAAGAAAAATATGCAGACACATTGGAGAATGTCGATATTCGATCAAATATCATAAATGAAGATCTAAAATAGATATAGATGATCTCTATGATGACAACACTGGAAGCCTCTTTCTCTCATCTGATGGCTATAACATAGCATTGTCCACGACTGCCACTTATCTGAGTAGCCATGCGACCACAACCATGTGCACTACTATGAGACGACCCAAAAAAGGTCATAGTCGTGTCGGGTGCCTCAAGTCCAACCAGGACCAGATACCACCCCTTATACCCATCCATACCCTCCTTGCGCCCTACGCCAGATAAATTCTTAACATATAACAAGATAGAACAATAATAATTTAAAGACTTTAATAAAATCCATAACCATAACCAACAAAACATCTAACCAAATATCCAGCCGGTGTCAACCGCAATATGAATACCAATACAAAGGATGACATCAGTACCGACACCACCCATGCCTATAGTAGTCACACAGAGCTTTTAACAAAAAATGAGAAACATCTATCGAGATATGCCCTCGATCATAGACAAAACCAAAGTCCAAGAAACAAAAAAAATTAAAGAATTCTATAGTATGAAATATAGTCTTCCAGAGTATGGAAACTCACCACTTCAGTCTGACTCTGAGCTATCCCCGAATCCAAGTCACAGAGTAGGAGGAGGAGTATGGCCAGTTCCTACATCACATAGGGATACACTGCCCGAATACGATTAGCGTAATAAATGGTAGCCTGTACTTAGGAATAAGGATAAAATAATGCCATTATTCAAAATCAAAGTAACTAAACATGTGAAAACACATACAAATATACATATAAATACTATGTTAGGAAAGGGAATTGGGTTTAGCAAGCATTTAAAACTTTATCCTGGGTTGTGTAGCTTGATCATCCTAAAATGACACATGGTGTATATGGGTCCAGTGTTACCCCCGGAACGGACCCCGGTGTATGTAGCTTCACGAACCAGAGATATCATGGGGGCCGGGGATTCCCGTATCCCCACCCTTTATGATACATATACACAAGTATAAACTTTAGGGATTCCCGTGCATCCTACAAGTATATGGTCATCATGACCGACCCTCATGTTGGCAAACATGAGTTTCCAGAGGACTTACACCTTCATGGTCATCTATCACAACCCGCCATTATTGCCTAGTTAAAAACTTTAACATATAATCAAACCACTAATTCCAGAATTTATTTACCAACACATTATGAAGTGGTATCATCATACCGACTATAGCTTACAAGAAATTTCATTAGCCAACACTTAAGGGATTCCCATGTATCCCACATGATTTCCAATTAAACAAAAACCATAGACACCAAGGCCTTTTCAAAATCGTTTAAAACCAACCAAACCAATTTAAGTTCCATTACCATACTATGCAATGCAAAGATCTCAATAAAAGTCAAACTATGTGACAAAATCATTTTTATTGGTATTTTATCAAACATGTTGAGGGAATATAGTTTCCAACGACAAAACCAAGCATCAATTGACCACTCCCATGCAACCAGATTTTCAAACCACCATTATAACATGAGAACCATAAGAAAACATGGGAAAATATTATCCAACTATCAATAACCAAGACCCTAGATATATATTTCAAAACAAAAACATTACCACAATAATACCATAAAACCATTCATTAAAACATGCATTTAGTTAAACAAATAATAAGGAAGAAGTAACATGCCTTTGACACCAAGAAAGATGGAAAGAAACAACCCTTGAGAGCCTTAATTGGTCACCTTGACGAAAACCTATCCTTTTCTTTGAACCTAGAGCTTGAGAGAGATTTAAGAGTGTTTAGAGAGTGTTTGATTGAAAATAATAGGTTAAGAAAGCCTCTAAAGGTGTTTTATGTCATGGGGTCAAATGGGGTTAAGAGGGGAAATGTCCAGAAAACGTCAACTTAAACTGTTAAAATTCCTGCAGGAAGGTACGGTTTGGACCCCTTACTCGTGAACACATAATACGAGTGGTACCCTTAACTCATATCTTGATAAAAAATTTGGACTCCACATTTGTACAACATATGAATCCCTTACCTAGGTCGTACCATCACTATACGACTAGTATCCTTATACTGTACCCTAGGTAGAATATCAAAGGTTAGACAATAGACAACATACGACTAGACCATACCACTCATACCCAATCCTCACGACTCTTAGTGACCCACTCATACTCAGAGCCATGTGAAGTCACTAAGTTTTACATTAAGTGAAGAATCAACCCAACGACCCATTACTAAACCATACGACCCATACCCACCAAGTCGTACCCATAAAAGAAAACTAACCATCACCCACTGAACACCCAACAAAGTTGGGTCACCTGATCCGTACCCACACCATATGACTAGTATGATAAGTCGTTACAAGACCAGTTAGATCAAAACTTAAGAAATTTCTAAGGGCCAAAATCTAGGGTGTTTCAATTCTCCCCTACTTGGATCATTCATTCTCAAATGATGGAACAAGGTTGTACAAGCATCATTTATACCCTAACACCTTGATTTTGACCTTTAACTAAGTTATAAAACAAAGATGCATTGAAATTAATCTTTTCTTTAACTAAGTGAGATAACAAAAGTGTTATAAAGAACACATACCTTTCGCATGAATTTCTAAATCAAAAAATGGGTACGGATACCTGGACTTCATGTCCTCTTTAGCTTTCTAAGTAGCCACTTCAACCTTATGGTTCCTCCATCGAACCTTTACAGAGGCCACATCCTTCGTCTGCAACCGAAGAACCTACTAATCTAAGATATCAACCGGGATTTCCTCGTAAGATTGATAATCTGAAATAACAATATCCTTGATAGGAACATTTTAAGATAGATCACCCATATATTTTATCAACATAGAAACATGGAACACTGGGTGAATAGAGCTCAAACTAGAAGGTGACTCCAACTCATGCACAATATTGCCAACCCTTCTCAAAACTATGTATGGACCAACATACTGGTGACTAAGTTTTCCCTTCTTCCCAAACCTCATAACTCCCTTCATAAGAGACACCTTTAAGAAAACCCTATCCCCAATCTCAAACTCTAACTCTCTTTACCTTATATCCACATAAGACTTTTGGCAACTTTGGCCACCCTTAATGCTATCACAAATCACCTTCACCTTTTTCATGGCTTGGTGAACCAAATCAGGTCCAAACAACTCTGCCTCACCAACCTCAAACCATCCAATAGGAGACCTACACCTTCTACCATAAAAGGCTTTAAATGAACCCATCCTAATGCTGAAATGGTAGCAATCATTATACATCAACTCTATATGATGAAAATGCTCAACCCAACTACCACTATAGTTGATCACGCAAGCACGAAGCATATTCTCTAATGCCTGAATGGTTCTTTCTACTTGTCCATCCAACTGCAGGTGTAAAGCAGTACTAAGACTCACATTAGTCCCCAAACCTTTTGAAACAACCACCAAAAGTGAGATGAAAACTACATATTACGATCTGAGATGATATAAACTGGTACCCCATGCAACTTCTCAATCTTATGGAGATATAACCTTGCATAATCCTCAGCCATGAAGTTAGTCCTCACTAGAAAAAAGTGAGTAGACTTTGTCATCCTATCCACGATGACAAAAATTGAATCAAATTAATTCCTAGACTGAGGAAGTCTAGTAATGAAATCCATGTTGATCACTTCCCACTTCTACACAGCCAACTCAATTTCTTGATATAATTCTCCAGGCCTCGTGTGCTCAACTTTTGATTATTGTCACACCATTCACTTTACCATAAAGCTAGCCACATCTCGCTTTATATTTTTCCACTAATACATCCCCTTAAGGTCATGATACATCTTCGTTGAACCATGATGAACAACATAGCATGACACATGCACCTTAGCCAAGATCCTTTCTAGCAATCCATCAACTTCGAGAAAACATAACCTCCCTTGGTACTGCAAGGTACAATTACCAGTAATCTCAAAGTCCATCACCTTCTATTCTCAAACATCACCCTTGATCCTCATCAACACAGGATCTAACATTTTTTTTATTTTAGCACCTAGATACGACTGCACCACTTTCTGAACAACACGCCACCATCCTTAGTGTCTAAGAGATGAACTCCAAGGTTATCCAAATAGTGAATATCTTTCACCAACTCCCGCTTCTCCATATCCACATAAGCTAGACTCTCTATGGGTAACCTGCTAAGAGCATTAACAACCATATTAGCTTTACCTTGATGGTAGTGAAGACTCAGCTCATAAACCTTGAGAAGCTTAAACCATTTTCTTTGGCTGAGGTTAAGCTTTTTCTGAGTAAACATATTGTATAGGCTCTTATGATAAAAAAAAGATGTTCATGCACTCCATACAAATAGTGATGCCAGATTTTCAATGCAAGAACCACAATTAAAAATTCTAAATCATGAGTTGAATAATTCCTCTCTTACACCTTTAACTTTCTAGAGGCATAAGCTATCACCTTACCATGTTGCATCAAAACATAGCCAAGCCCCACACAAGATGCATCATAGTAGACCACAGACCCATCTGTGCCTTCAGGCAAAGTCAAAATAAGAGCCAAAGTTAGGTTATCCTTCATCCTTTCAAAACTACCCTCACAAGCATCCGACCATAAGAAATTTACCTTTTCTAAGTCAAATTAGTCAATGGAGAAGCTATAGAAGAAAAACTCTCCACAAACCTCCTGTAGTAGCCAGTTAAACCCAAGAAGCTCTTGATATCGGTTAGAGTTGTGGGTCTAGGCCACTTCTTAACAACGGTAACCTTCTGTAGATCTACCATGATCCCCTTACTAGAAATAACATGACCCAAAAAAATGTCAACGTTCAACTTGAATTAATATATCAAAATTTGGCATACAACTGCTGCTTCTTCAAGGTATGCAATACAACACGACAGTGATCGACATGATCCACCTCACTCTTAAAGTACACCAGAATATCATGTTTAAACACAATGATGAATAAGTCTAAAAACTGATAGAAGACTCTATTCCTCAAATCCATGAATACCGTCGGAGCATTGGTTAACCCAAAAAACATAACTAAAAACTCATAATGACCATGCTGGGTATGGAAAGCAGTCTTAGGGATATCCACCTCTATAATCTTTACTTGATGATACTCGAATCGAAGATTAATCTTGGAGAAAAACTTAGTACCCTGCAATTGATCAAACAAGTTATCTATCCTTGGAAGAACGTACTAATTCTTAACCTTCACCTTATTCAACTATCGATAATCAATGCACATCTGAAGGAAACCATCTTTATTACACGCGAACAAGACTGGTGCACCCCACAAGGACACACTAAGATGGATAAAACCCTTATCTAAAAGATTCTTTAGCTACTCCTTAAGCTCCTTCAACTTAGTCGGAGCCATTATATATAAAAAATATAAATTTGCTGAGTGTCCAAAACAGGATCACTCCTAAACTTAATATCCCTATTAGAAGGAATACCGGGAAGGTTATTAGATAAGATCTCAAGAAATTTATTCACCACTAGGATGGAATACAAAGAAGGACCCTCTGAGTTAGAATTTTTAACCCAGACTAGATAATAGAAACACCCCTTGGAGATTAATCTCTAAGCTCTAAGAAATGATATGAACTTTTCTTTAGGAGTTAGGTAACCACCCTCCACCTTAATAACCAACTTATTAGGGAATTTAAATACAACCTTACAGGTCCAATAATCTAGAGAAGCATAGCACGAGTACAACCAATCCATTTCTAATATGACGTTAAAGTCCACTATATCTAATTCAAACAAATCCACCATAGTTTTTTTACTATAAATAGATACCACACACCCCTATAGAATCTTCTAGAAATCATAGAGGTTCCTATTGGGGTAGAAATAGAAAAACAATCTAAAACACACTTGAGACCAAAGCCAAAATGCTCAGACATATTCTATCCAACATACAACTCCCTTACCTAAGCCGTACCATTACTATAAAACTAGTACCCTCAAACCGTACCCTAGGTAGAACATCAAAGGTTAGACACTGAACAACATACAACTAGACTATACCACTCGTACCCTATCCTCACGACTTTTAGTAAGTCACTCATACTCAGAGCCAAGTCAAGTCACTAAGTTTTAGATTAAGTAAAGAATCAAGCTAATGACCCATCACCAAACCATACAACCCATACTCACCAAGTCATACCCACAATAGAAAACTAACTATCACCACTGGACACCTTACGAGTTGGGTCACCTGACCTGTACCCACACCATACGACTATTATGATAAGTCGTTACAAGACCAGTGAGCTTAAAGCTTAGGAAATTTCTAAAGGCCAAAACCTAGGATGTTTTACACTACCCTAGTCTCGCGCACCTCTAGTAGAACCTTTACCTCTCACTGTTGATATATGAGTATCCTTGAAAACATGGTAGTGACAGTCCTATATAGAAAACCTAATCACACACAAAGTACTCCTTACAATCCGACGTAATAAGAGAAGCTACTGCTAAGTTAGAACAACCACTCGAAGCTACTAAAATAGAAGACCCACTACCCAAACCCCATAATGCTTCTTGCAGTTTTCTACTATAAAACCTATGAAAGCCTCTAAAATTTCTACCTAAAAGAGTATTATTTCTAAACTTGCCCTGATGGTGCATCCTCTTGATGCCTCCCTAAGATTCTCGAAGAACAGACTTAGTCATCTTAGCATAATCCACTATATTCTGAAATAATGCCATATACACTACCATTTGAGTCGTGGCTAATTGAAGAGAAACATCTAACCACTTCAAAAACTTCTGAACCTTCTAAAAATCAATGGTAATACTAGCATACAAATATCTAGACAAGTTATGAAAGCACTCTTCATACTCCACAAAAGTCATGGATCTATGCTCCAGTTGATCAAACTCATCTCTCATATGATCCTTTAGTCTTTAAGTTATAAGCCCAACCAAAAAATCCTCCTCAAACTAATCCCAAGTCATCTTTGGCAAACCAAGTGGTTTGTACCTAACAAGTGACCTCTTCCAACCGCTGGTTGCATCTCTCAAAGAGTAGGTAGTAAAAGTAACCCCATGCGACTCAAGAAAATAAGGTTATACAACTTGTTAAGATAGTAAATCAAAACTCATAGGCATTCTCTCCTATAGCAATACTAAACCTAGGAGGACCCAAATGAGTGAATCTCTGAAACCTTTTCTGACCCTCAGATGACATAACTGGACTCATAATAATAAGAGACATCATGAATCTAGCTGGCTGAGATCCTATCTGAGGAGGTAACATAGATAAAGGCTAAAATCCTACTCTCAAAATATAATACTAGATGCAAGCACTGAAGGAGGAACACCACCTAGAGTCTATATAGTACCATAAGCAGATGTTGGTAGCATTGGAGTATCCACACTCAAAACTAGAGGAACACTATAGGAAAAATCTAGCATAGATAGAGGTACAATACTCAAAGATAGAGGAATATCAGGTGTATTCAAAAGATCACCCTCTAAGCGGGTCAACAAGTGAATCAACAACCACTTCAAGATTAGGGTAGAAGAACTTTGCGAAATCAGAGTAGGTCCCATGTCTCTTGCATGCTCAACTTAGGGATCAAGGGAGAACCGTCAATTGGTACCTCTAGATGGGGTAGATCCATATGCCTGTCCACTACCTCGAGCACATTCATAGCTTGTAACTCTCCCTCCAAACTAAGCTCTCATCTCAAATGATAATGTTATATCTCTAAGCATCATGGGATCTAGTCCTCACCATCTGTGCAAAAAAAAGAAATATGACTTAGAACACAAGGTATGAAAGAATCTGTATGATAAGGAACAAAATAAAAAAGGTTCTGAAAATGTCTTATAGCCTCTCAAAGATAGATATAGATGTCTAAGTTTTGATCTACAAGACTCTACTTGATACCCTATTCTTACATTGATAAGACCAACAAGAACCTGGTTGCACTGAGACTGATTTGTCATGACCCAAAAACTAAGGGTCATGATGGCCCTTATCGTGGCAAGCCTTGAAAATCAAGTCTATCACCTAAACTAATATGAAATGAGATATCATACCAAAACCCAAGGCTATAAACCTAGGATGGATTCATACCACACATCTATAGTGAAAACAATAAATACATAATAAAGATACGATACAAATCCCATAACCTGGTGTCACAGTATAAGAACTACTAAATGTATCTTGAATATCAAAAAATACAATGATAGTCCAATAAGGATCAAAATCTCTCTATGAATACAAATAATACATAATCTAGGTAAAAAGAGATAGAAGGTCAACCGTTACCTCAAATAGACTCCAAGTACCGCCTAAATCAGTTGTCATGCGGTGCATTCATACCTAGATCTACATTGAAAGAGCACAATAGAGATGAGTATAGTCCACTTGTACTTAGTAGGTATCACAGTCCAATTGAGAAAAGTAGAAATAAAGCATATAAAATACAAACTATAGGCACCTCACCTTCAGTCATAAAATGTCAAAAATGATAGCCCACACCATCTCCGCTAAATTTTCTACAATATATAAATATACCATACACAAATACTAGAAGGAAATACAAGTGTAAACATATATCAAATACAAGTAGAAGAAAGAAGTACAATAGAAAGATTTCACATCAATGGTAATAACATAATACAAAATAAGCACAAAATATATGAAATGCAATGAAGGTGATAATGATGATGATGATGTGACGCTAGAGGTTGTTGCACAACCTTCGTATACACCTACTAAGTTTTTCTTCTAGGTAGGACCCATAGAGGGTTTTCTCTCCTGTACACCCATCAGTAAAGCATTTTAAAGATGCCATATTTTTTGTTAGAAAAAGCTAATATTACTAGTATTTCCACAGTGGTACCGATGTTTTATGAATGTATATGATATGAGATTGTAATGCTCATAATCAACCAGATGAGAATTTCCAAAACCAACCAATGTACCAACCATGTGACCCAAAATCCACTATGTAGTCCAGTCATCTATTAATCCAATTTAATCCATATGTTAATAGAGTAAAATACACAATAATATATAATTGATACTACATAAACTCCAATTTTAGGCTTTTTATGTTGAAGAGATATAATTGAATATACATAAACAAGGCCAACAACATCATATAATACCCCACACAGTCACATATAGCAAGTAATGTCTAAAAACCACCAATTTACAATAATATAGTCCCTCACACGTGTACAACATAATAATATGACCATTTTCATGATTAGTTCCCGCACCCTTAATAGGATTTATATCCATATTAACTACCCGGCCTAGTCTAAAGAAAGTTAAGACAAAACCTACCTCGATATTAAAATTGGCACAAACAAACCTTTAAATCCAAGATTTTGCCTCCCGCTTGGCCCTGAAATTAGCTAAAACACATAAATATAGAATCTAAGCATTAAAAAAAAGCCAATCATACCCATATTATTCATTTATGGGTTGGGATCAAAGTGGACCCCCAAAGTGAGTTTTCAAAAGAGAAGGGTAAAACTAAAAAATTTTTCCAAAACTATATTTTCCATGATTAAAGGAACTTTATAGATGAAATCCTAGTGAAAATGAGTTGGAATTAGGGTTTAAATTGAGAAAATACCAGTATAGGCCTTTCGGGCCAAAATCTCTAAATTTCCACTTTCAAATTCATGTTTTAATGAGATTTAGGACATAACAATAAAATAAAAATAATTAAAATAGGAGTTTTGGAGCTTACCCAAGCTAAAAAGGAATAAATTGCCAAATAACTCAAAACTCCAAGCTCCAAGTCTAAAAAATGGGGGATATAATCCACCAAGGTATCGCTTAAGTGATAGTTGCTTAGGAGCGGCTGGTGTCACTTAGGCAATACTTTTGATACAAGCATGATAAGCACCAAGAGCACAAGACCATTCACAAGGAAGCAATCCAATGATTTATATGGTCTTCAAGCAATGTTTATGAAGTTCAAAGCTTGTGATTGTGTCATGAGTTCACCTGTTGGAGTGTATATACTAAAGTGTGAAGAGGATCTTTGAAATACACTCCAAATCCATCTCTATTTCAGGGTTCATTAAGGGCATTATTGTCTTTTAATGACTTCTTTTTACACTCCAAAGGAGCACCCTTCATTAAGGGTATTTTTGTCATTGTTTGTAATAAGTATAAATAGACAATTAGCCTTCTATTTTCATTAGTTTTGACATAATGAATTGAGTGACTTTTTAGATTTTAATATTAGTGTTATATTATAGTCTTATCCTTCTTCTTAAGAGAGGAAAATTGAAATTTGAACCTTGAATACGTTTGGAATTAGTTTTTCACTTGTATTGGGTTATTTGGCAAAAAAGGTGTGCTTGAGGAAGTGTGAGTCCTTTGGGTCACCTAAGAGAGTTGTTTGATCTTCCATTAGTGAGGTGTGATTGGAGATTTGATACATCTCCTTTTGTTAATCACATAGTGGAAGTAAGGGTCTCTCTACTATCTTTATATTTATTCAATTCTTCTTCATCATCTCCTTATAGTGTGTTGTTTTTCTCTTTGTGTGTTTGCTGATTTTTACATCTTGTGTCGATTTTCGTTGGGTGATAGTCCTTTAGGCTATCATTTGGTATCAATAGCCATGTATTAGAGTTGTTCCCACAACTCTAAGTCAAAAAAATTGTGTTGTCTTGTTGTTTGGTAGTAGATCCAAACTTCACAACTTAAATCTACTATTTTTTAGCTTTTTTTGATAGTTTCTAGTGTTATATTCTTGTTCTCAAACACTAAATGTGTCTAGATCTACTTTTCGAGTAAAGTTTGGTTGAGTTTGAGCTAAGATCCACTATGGCTATAGTGTTTTTGAAGCTTTTGGGCTAAGATTCGAAATTGAGTCTTGATATTTGAATGAATTTTGTGGATGATTTTTAGTGGGTTGAGTTTTTTTTGGCCTAAGGAACCTAGATCTACAAAAAAAATCAGATTTGGAGTTCATTTGCTTGTTGGTCAAACTTGGTCAACACTTAAATATTCATTTTGTCCTTCCATGGTCATCATATCTTAGTGAAGAAGAATATTCAAAGGTGTTGTTTGATCCAAAATAGGGAATAAAGAGAGTGAAAAAATTATTAGTCCAAAATCATATTCAAAGAATATTTCACACTTCCAAAAGAAGGAAGGGATACGGGGACAACAAAGTACACTTGAAAGTACAAGGGGGGACCAATGCTTTTCCATTTTAATTGAAGACTTGAAAGAGCTCTAAATTACATCCTTACACCCTCAAATTTGAAACTCTCCTTCCCAAAGGGTAGTGTTTGGCAGACAAGGTTTTGGAAAATTGAAAATTCAAAAAGTGAAAACCATCCATGTAGTGCCACGTTATCACTTGTGATCAACCAAAATTCATCTCTAAAATTAGATTTTCCTAGTTTCTAATTTTTAATTCTAGTCTCTCTTAAGCTAATTCTATTACTAATTAGAAAACTAGTAAGTACCTACTAGGTTTGGTAATTAGTCTTGTGTTCATTTATTTCGTGTCATAGGTTTTTGTGTGCTTTTCTCGTTTTGAAGTCATAGTAATTTGTTGGTTCAAGTTTGTGCATCACTTTATTTGAGTTATTTCAAACAAAGATTGATTCTAGACCAAATCTTCTTACCTCTCAAGTAATATGCCAAGTATTGCCGATTCCCCAACATTTGTGAGGCCAAGTGTGAGGTATGGTAGAGTGTGATTGAAGTGAGGCTTTTGAACTAACTTGTTTGCTCATTTTGTAGGTTGTTTTGCTTGATATTTTTGATATTTTTAGGTATATTTGCCATGTAAACCAATGGTACTACTTCCCAACCTTTAGGAAATGATGCTATTGGAGCCTTGATGGCTTGGTTTGAGGCGTTTGCCCAAAATATGGAGGATAATAATGATGCTTTGAGGAGAGATATGAAGAGTAACTTGG
>NC_061119.1:113936754-113985085 GCF_002878395.1 Capsicum annuum
CCAAGTCCCAAATCCACTTGACCAAAGACCCTACACTCAACAAAACCCCATGGCACAAATCCAAACCCATCATCAACCAAATTTGGTTCTCTCTCTCCAAATTTCCCTAAACCGAACTCAATCTATCCAAGTAGGAGAAACGGGAGAGTTATCACCCAAGGAGAGTGAGTCTAAGCCTCAAGATGGAGAGAAAATGAATGGTGAGGTACAAGGAGGATGTAAAAAAAAGTGAAAAGAAAAAGAAAACCATGGGTAGTGAAGTTGGAAAGGGAAAGAAATGCTTGATTGCAGATCTTGTCCACAAAGAATCCTTATTACTAACTAACCCAAATACTAGAATTTTCTCTTCTCATGTGCAGGTTAATACTCTAGAAGTACCGAGGAGAAGCCCAAGGAAGTTCCCTTAAAGCCCTTGGCCGAAAGTCCCCATTTTGGGACAAGTTAAGAAGAATTGAGTCCAAAGGGAAAAATTAAACTATTCCATTGTAATGAGGAGCATGAAGGCTTCCCTAAGGCTAAAAAAGATGGAAAACACACTTCCAATGACCTATAAGGTAACAAAGCTATTCTCTACACTCCTAGAAACTTTAATTGTGGTGATCTGGCTAGTAGTGGCCAAGGTGGATTAGTTTCAAAATTTCTTAGAGTAGGAGAGTATGAATCTTAATTTTTAGAAGCTCTTTATATTGTTAGGTTTCATAGGTACCAAGCTCTTATTATGAGTACGAAAGCACTAGTTGATCCTTTAGATGACAAAATTGATTCTTTTCGTAAGAACGATTTGTGTCCATCTAGTGCTAGTACTAATAAACTAAATAAGGTTCCATTACCAAGAGAAAATAATATTCACACACTAGTTGTCCATTGTGAAAAACAAGTGGGCTGCCCTAGTAGAAATCAAGGTGAAATTGGTACGCTCTACACTCCCTTGAGTTTAAAATGTTGTGATGTGGCTATTAGTAGCCAAGGTGATGTGAATTCGGGTTTACATAGTGTAGAAGTACATGTTTGTTTTCTTGGTAGTTCTCTTGTTGTGTGTAATGATCAATGTGCTCCTAAGAATAACCCACTACTTAAACATGTGAATGATATGCTTGAAATCTCTCAAGAGATGTTGGTGTTTGTAATGTTGATCTAGATAATGAGTATGGTCCTTTGAACTTGTGTGATGAAAGTCTTGATATTAGTCTTATTCATAGTGACCATGTGTAATAAAAGTTGTGAGAAATTCCTTGGGTGATTGTGGGTTTGATTCTCTAGTAAGAGAAATGTCTAACCTCGGCTTAGATTCTTGTCTATTTCTTCCATTTGATCCAGGTATACTATTGGGGTAGGGAAGGTTGTGTTTTGGATTGCATTCTTTTTTCCTTGATGTCTCTCTTAACAATGTCCTTTGAGATGCTTGTAGTAAGTATTTCATGATCATTACGAAAGATTATTGGTTTTATTTCAAATATGTAGCCCTCTTGGCTTGATAGACTAGTGAAAGGAATGGCTTCTCTCGGCTTAGACCTTTGTCTTCTACTTCTATTTGATCCCAGAGTTCCTTTGGGATGTGGGTGGAGTAACGTCTGGTCATATGCATTCCCTTTTGGTGTTAAACCTATTCACTTCCTTTATATTCTTTGTTCCAAGTTTTTCATGACAAATACTAAGGATATATGGATGTATATTAAAAGTGAACAACCTTGACTTGTCTATATAACTTGTGGTACTAATGCTAACCCTCCTCCCTTGAGGAGTGTGTGTTTATTTTCCCTCTCTTTGGTTTTGTAACTTTGTGTCATGCGATCACCTATTGGAGTGTATATGCTAAAGTTTGAAGAGGAACTTTGAAATACACTCCAAATCTGTCTCTATTTGGGGGTTCATTAAGGGCATTCTTGTCTTTTAATGACTTCCTTTTACACTCCAAACGAGCACCCTTCATTACGGGTATTTTTGTTATTGTTTGTAATAAGTATAAATAGACAAGTAGCCATCTATTTTAATTAGTTTTCACATAATGAATTGAGTGACTTTTTAGATTGTAATCTTAGTGTTAGATTGTAGTCTTCTCCTTCTCATTAAGAAAGGAAAACCAAAATTTTAACCTTGAATGCATTTGGAATTGGTTTTTCACTTTTATTGGGTTATTTGGAAAGAAAGGTGTGCTTGAGGAAGTGTAAGTCCTTTGGGTCACCTAAGAGAGTGGTTTAAGCTTCCATTAGTAAGGTTTGATTGGAGATTTGATACATCTCCTTTTGTTAATCACATAGTGGAAGTAAGGGTTTTTCTACTATCTTTACATTTATGCAATTCTTCTTCTTCATCTCCTTCTAGTGTGTTGTTTTTCTCTTTGTGTGCTTGCTGATTTTTGCATCTTGTGACCATTTTACTTGGGTGATAGTCCTTTAGGCAATCAACTTTGTCTATCAAGACAAGTTTCTTAAGTGAAAAACTATCAAGACAAGTCATTTAAGAAGTGCACCAGATGGAGACTTGGCAAATTTTGAGTCTCCGCAGACCACTCGGGATTCATCTGGAATCCCAAAAATGCAAAAAAACTATGATGCTAGACTAAATTCAGCTCTCAGAACTCAATGGAGATGTCAAATTTTTGAAAAAATATCATTTTCACAAATTTGACCTTTGAAATCCAATTTCAAAACTTTTCAAATCAAGGTTCGAAATGAGTGATGAAGGACATAAAACCACACTGACCATGCTACCAACCTAAATCGACGTTTTGGATCTGTTAGCATAATCCATTTTGCCATTCTATGCTCGGATCAATAAATATTGATCCAAGTCAACTAATAAGCTTTCATAACCACTAAATACTACAATCTTACACAAATCACACTAAAATACACTAGGAACAATGTCAATCATCCCCATACCCTAAAAATACCACAATGCAACCCCGGGAAGGGGTAAAATATTCAAATCACATAGAAATGAATAGTTCACATAAATCACAAAAAATTAGGTCATTACAGATATGATGGACAACTCAGATGTATTTGGTACTAGATTGAGTACTTGACAAAAAAACAAAGTATAAGAAAGTTCATTCTTAGAGACAACGATAACCCAAGATACATAATATATTTTATTTCACTATCTTTTCCACTTGCAATTAGCATTACACCACCAAATTGACCCATCAAGAAGTACCATCAATAGTGAGAACATTTATTATGTTCTTAAATCCTCTTATGCATGCCCCATATGCAAGAAAAAAGTATTAAATTCTTCCTTTCTAAACCTCCAAATATGTAAAGCTACGTTCATTTACTTTTCCAATCCTGTACCGATATGCTTCAAATTTTGCATATCCGTGTTCAGGTGTTCCCCTTATCATATTTTGTGCAATTTGTTTACCTTCCAACATATCCAGTAACTAACACCAGAACCAAACTTTTTAATCATAATGTTCTTTATTTCTTTTTATACAGGACCTTGTCCTTCTCTAAACCTCTCTTTGATAAGTTCTGTAATAACTTTGGCATAATCATGCCTATATCTTCTAGATATAGATCTCAAGTCACAAGAGTGATTAGACACATACTTCGTGATATGAAAAGCATATGAGTTAATATATTTAACAACACAAACCCTCTACTTGTAGTGTTTCTTTACACAATCAACGAGTACTAATGATTTGTTAGATTTCTTTGTGGTAAATTCAAAACCCTATTTGATTGCAATAAGATTTAGTTTGGTTATTGTATCTTCTTTGATAGAAATTTATATCTTTCATGAAAACCTGAACCATAAAAAAAAGTATAGCTATGATGTGCTTTAATTATTGTATCCTTAATTATTCAGGCAGTTGAACATCATCAACCTCATTATCAAGTGCAACGTTTTTCTTTACTTCTCAAGAGATAACATCCTCCTTATCAAAGTGGAACCTCTTTCTCCACTTTGCAAGGGAGAATATCTTCGTTATCACTTGGAACCTTTTTCTCAACTCAGTAAGAAAGAACATCATCATTATCACGTGGAACCGCTTTTACAACTCGGCAAGGAAGACATCCTCGCTATCACGTGGAACCTCTTTCTCAACTCTATAAGGGAGAACATCCTATCCAGTATGATTATTTGTTTCCATATAAATATCAATCTCTCTTTCTCCATGAAAATAATCATTGTGCATGAGATATTTTAATTCTCATATTAGGGGTTTCTCAAACCACAACCATTTTTTTTTATTGAGGACAATCATAAAATTGGCGTACCACCTTCACTATTTAAATTATTCAAATAAATTTGTACATCTTCATCATTAATTATCTCAGTAGGTGGTGCTTTGTCCTTTGAAACCCCCTACATTAGTCATATACTTGACACAAATAAGGTCATGTCCGTAAGTTAGTTCACCTCTTATAATAATAGTTTTCATGAGCTTATTAACTGTAACATCTCCACTGACAAGACCCAAATTGGGCCATGTCGTATGGGCATCTCAATCCCAACATGGATCAAATATCGTGCCATTATTCCAACCTAACCATTCCCCAATGCACGAGTGTGAATTAACTCCGACCATAAATCAAGATAGAAGAAACAAACTAATATCTTAACTTAGACAATGTCTAAACATTTCATTTACATTAACATACTAACCAACATACCCAAGTCCACATTCATCCACAATGCCTCTATAAAAATCCGATGTCTAAATATATGTCGGGAAAAGTCCCCGATAATAGCCAAACTAAGTCAAAATAAGTCTACGACCAAAGATAAGAGACTATGGAACGTATGCCTTTTCAGAGTATGGAGGCTCAACACTTCAAAGTCAACACATGAACTTCTTTGATCACCTGGTCATTTCTTAGGAAGAGAAGATGAATCTTTGGCCCCTATGTCGAGTGGGGACATAGCGTCCGAAGATGTATAACAGTTGGAGCACTAGCATATAACTCAAGGATAAGGAGAAAATAGAGTCATAATTTAAAACAAAGTCAAAACAACATATTAAACAACATTTATATACATAGGCATACATGTAGGTACATAACATGCCAAAAAGAAACAAGACTTAGCAAGCATTCTTGATGCACTTAATCACGAGTCATGAAATGTAGGACTCCGACCTTCCACCCTTATAGATTTGTACATTTATTTTCTTATTAGGCAAGGGACTCTATAAGCATACACTTTCATTTGTAAGGAACTCTAATCATAAGCCATCTAGTTTGGTAAGAAACTCTAACTCTAGCCGTATTAAATAAAGGACTCTAACCACAAGTCAACGTATTTAGGCAAGGGACTCTACCATAAGCCATGTCATTAAGCAAGGGAATTTTACCATAAGCCATGGTATTAGGAAAGGGAATTTAACCACAAGACATCATAAATATGTTTTGTTGACATTGGGACTCTAACCCTTTGTCCATACATGGACATCCATTTAATTCAACACTTAGGGACTCCAACCCATTTAACCAATTCACCACCATGTATAACCACAAAGTCTTCATGGAAGCATTCGTCAATCAAATACTTTAATATGCCAATGACTTAATTCAATTCATCATTCAATTCAAGTTATGGTCATGAAGACCCTTACTAAACCATTTGTTCTTCATTAGAATTTCTATACCACACTTGGTTCCAAACATAATTCAAGTTCAATATCATGTTTAGGTACTTTCACCCCTCTACCTATCAAACCACAAAGTAATCAATTAAATCAATACATGGATTAAAAGGGCACCAAAATAGTCCACACCATACACTTGATGGGCGCCCCACTCTTTGAAGGGCCTTGTGATCATTTTACACTTTATTTTGTAATACACTATATATAGAACCTTTTAGGGTTTTATTAGTTAGTTTTTTTATTATGTTGTAACTCATAATACACAAAGAAACACAATTCCTCTCCCTTTGGAGGCACAAAACCGAAACTAGGTTTCAACTTGAGTGTGGAATCACTCGTGTTAGATTGTTGGCTTGATATGTTGGTGTTTAAAGGAGTTAAAGTCCCTTTTATGTCAACGTAGGAACTTGGTGTTACCTTACATATTTGTAGAGTTTTCTAAGTTTAATATACTCTTTAGTTTCTATCTTACATGTTCTCTTTATGTCAAGTTATTTGTCCATTATCTCTTAAATTAGTTTTGCTTTCTTGGTGCTATTTTGTGCCTAGTTCTAATGGACTATTTTGTGATATTTTGTGGGCTTCTTTGAGCCATATTTGGGACATTTGGTATCATTTGGTATTAGATCAGAACAAGATCAATCTTGGGCTCGTAAACTTGAAAATTAAAAAAAAGTTAGAAAACTGAAAAATAAAAAAGAAACAAATCTGTCCATTTTTGTGTCTTGGCCGAAATAGTGTTGTTGTAGTTGTCTTGGTCGAGTTTGATTCTAAATCTAGGTGTATTTTTAGTGGATTTGTTGTTTCTTATGTTAGATTCTTTCTTCACTAACACCATTGAGTCAAGATCCAAGTTGAACTTGAACGATTCTTGTTGGTATTGTTGTTGCGGTTCCACACTTTAACATTGTTGGTGCATTTTGGTGTTGTTTTTGTAGGCTGAAATTTGAAGGTATGGTTTGAACTCATGTTGTTGGTATTTTTTTGTGGGTTATTAAGCTTGAAAAAGGTGTTGTTGATTGCTCAAGGTTAAACGTGAGGCCAGGTTTTCAAACTTCTATTGAAAGTTCTTATTGTTCTAGACCATTTTCATGTCTAGTTATAAAAAGGCTCTTCAATAGTATTGTTTGATCCAAAAGCCAAGTAGAAAGAAGTGAAACCTTTATTAGTCTTGAAAAAAAATTCCAAATAACTACCAAAGGGGAAGGGGGAAAAAAGATCTGCAAAAGACTTGGTACCAAAAGAGGAAAAGAACACTTTTCTAGGTGTCCAAAAGAGGAAAGGGCCACCAACCCTTCAAAAAGGTGTCTTGCACAAAAGGTGTAAGACAAGTAAAACCTTTTGAATGTGAAAAAGGGCTCCAATCTTGATGTTTTCTTATCCATGGATGAAATACACTTCTTAAAGAATTTAAAATTGAACAAAAATTTCAAAGTTGGAAAAATAAGAACCTTTCAAAAACCACAACCAATCCTAGACCGCCACATCACCAATATCCGTACATTACCAAAACTTAGGGCTCAAAATCTTGGATTCTTAGTTTGTTGTTTTTTATTCTTATTTTCTTTTTTTTTGTTGATTCTTATACTAATTGGTAACTGGTAACTACCTATAAAGTTGTAAATTAGTTTTTGATTACATTTCTTCGTGTTAGCATTATTTTTGGTGATTTTATTATTTTGAATTATAGTATTTATTGGTTCAAGTTCATAAATTATTTTATTGATTCTTCAAGAAAGGAACCCATTCGGGCCAAGGAGTAGACTCATCACGAACTACAAGCCTACTTGCAACACTTATAAAACCAAGTGTGAGATGATCAAGACGTGAGAGAGAGAGTGTGTGATGAGGTGTTTGTGAACTAATCATTTTTTTGTTTCATGAGTTTATTTTGTTTGTAGGTACAACTTCAATGGATTCCGCGGCTTCAACCTCTTCAACCATGGGCAATGATGTTACAAGTGCCATTTTGGCCCACCTTGACACTATTTCCTGATACTTGTCTATGGAAAATGAAAGGTTGGATCATATGGTAGGCCAAAGGGAGAACGTGGTCTGCCCAAAAACATATCACGATGATGGTTGTATCTCATGTGAGCTGCAAGGTAAAAATGCTATCCCCTACACTCCTATGAACTTAGAATGTTATGATGTAGCTAGTAGTAGCCAAATGGATGTAGTTGCAATTTTGCCTAGTATAGAAGGGCATGATTCTTTGAGAATGATATATGATGAATGCCTTATTGATATTTTTGCTCATATAAATCATGTAATTGAAAATGGAAGTGAATTCAAGAGCTTGTATTATGGTAACGAATCTAATCTTTGTCTTGCTCATCGGAATAATCATATGTTTGAAACTTCTTTGGAACTTGATGGTTGTCCTTTAGAGAGTAAATGTGTGTATTCTAAATTCGCCCCTAGGGTAGATTCTACTTTCTTTAGGCATAATATCTTTTGTGAAGATGGTACATTCACTCCTAATGAACCTAGTGGTGCGAATGATGGTATGGCTTAGCTTGGAGGCTATAGACTATATGTTAACCCACTATGGAGTGACAACATTCCTCCTCAAGATATAAATTTATTCTTGGAAGATGAGAGTAATCTTAATGGTAGGTAATGTGTAGTCTTGAAAATGAATAGTTAATCGGGTGAAGATGACCTTGAATCGCTTGAATGTTTAGGAAACCCGAAATACAATTGCTCTTGTGATAATATTTTTGTGTGCGATCGCTTTGCTGCCCAAGGTGATTTATATCTATATTGGGATGACTCTCTTGAAAGAGAATGTGGTGCATGCTTAGAAATTCCATCTACTTCTTCTTTATGTGTTTCCTATGTTAAGCATACTAGTGTTGATGGACTTGAAACTAGTGAGTACATGCATAAGGAGACAATAGTTGAAGTTGGCTTGTGTGACACCTTTCTCTACCCCCTTTGTGCTCATGATATTTCCACTAGTGATCTAGAGGGTGTGCCTAACCAATAGGATGACACCTTAGGGGAACGAGAGAGAGGTCGAGACCTAGGTCCTTGGTTACTTCTACCATTTGATCCCGGTGCTATCTTAGAGTATGGTAGGAGTAGTCTCGGCCTATGTTCTTTATTTCTTGGTGTTTATGCTAGTCACTTTCTTTGTACCATTTGTACTAATCTTTTCATGTTCAACAAAAAAGACCCTTGGATATACTTCAAGTTTGTCCCACCTCGGCATGACATGTTGATGTGTTTATTTTGCTAACCCAAACCCTCATGCCATGAGGATGTGTACTTATTTATCTCTTCTTTTATTTTGCAAGGTTTGGATTCAAGGTTGAATCCTTTTTAAGAAGGGGAGGATGATACAAGAACCACCACGATAATGGAGGTGTAATAGTGTGTCAAGAGTCCACCCGAGCTAAGATATTGCTGAAGTATGAAAGAAAAGGCTTAAAAGGGAACCAAAACAGTCCATACTGTACACTTGATGGGCGCCCCACTCTTTGAGGGGCCTCTTGGTCATTTTACAATTTATATAGAACCTTATAGGTTTTCATTAGTTAGTTTTTTGATGATTTTATAAGTCATAAGACACAAAGAAACACAAGTCCTCTCCCTTTAGAGGCACAAAATCGAAACTAGGTTTCAACTTGAGTGTGGAATCACTCATGTTGGATTATTGGCTTGATACGTTGGTGTTTATAGGTGGTAAAGTCCCTCTTATGTCAACGTAAGAACTTGTACTATCCTAATGTTTTTTATGTCACTACGGCTAGACACAATGAGTCGTATAGACTCATTACTAGTCATAATATGCCTCCCGTAAGGTAACCAACATAGGGTTGTGGTGGTTCTATCTTTACTATGACTTAGACTTCATGAGTCGTAGGGTGACCCAACGAGTCATAAGGTCACTTGTAGTGACTGGGCGATAATTTTTACTTTTTATATAAGAGGCACTTTGGTCATTTCCGTCCTTAACCCCTTAGACCCCACGTGCATAAAAAATAAAGAAAGGTTTGTTTTTAACACCTTAACATATCTAATGATGTCTTCACTCTCTCAAATTTCCCATTCAATACAAGGCTAGGGTTTTAAGAGAAGTGGTCATCTATGGTTCTAAGGGTGGCTTCTTCTTCCCGTTCTTGGTGATTAAGGCATGTATATCTCTCCTTTCACTTGGATTTTCTTAATGGCACAAAATTGGTCTATTATTTACATGGTTTTGATGTTGCGTTTTGAATTATAGGTTGAGGGTTTTGGATACAAATTGTTTGAATGTTTTTCCCATGATTTCTATTTATGTAAGGGTTTTGGATACAAATTGTTTGAATATTTTCCCCATGATTTCTCTTTATTTATTAATGCATCGAATTGTTGGTTTGTACACTCATTGGGGTGCATGGGTATGGAGAGTGAATTTAGGGGTACAAGGATTCCCCAAACTCATGAACAATGTAATTACGGGTACAAGAATTCCCCAAATAATTGGATTTTGGTATTAAAATTGTTAAAAAAACCAACCCACTTGCATAATTGGTTTAGGAATGTGATTTATCAATTGGAACAAATCACTAAATGGTTAAGGATTGCTTTGAAAACCTTGTAGGTTATAAGGATTCCCTTAAATAGATAATAATGGTCTTGAAAACCATGTGGGGTACAAGGAATCCCCCAAGTTATTTTTAATAATGGGGACTAGGGTACAAGGAAGTGTTGACTTAATGACATTGCTTGCAAGCTATAGTTGGAATGATGATACCACTTAATGATTCCTTAATGATTGACTTATTAATGTAATGGTTATGTTATTTGTTAAATATTTTAATCGGTATTAATGGGGGGTTGTGTTAGCTTGTTGTGAAGGTGTGAGTCCTGAAGGATTAATATCAAAAACTAATATTTGCTGGAATGAGGATTGATCTTGATAACCTTGTGATTATGTCACACTATATATATATATATATATAATTGTATCATGGATGGTAAAGGGGACGAGGATTCCCCAGTCTTCTACGATATCCCCTGTTCATACGGCTAACACATATTGGGCCCGACCAAAGAGAGACAATGGACCCATATAGCCCATGGGCAGTTTTATGAAAGTCAAGATATACAATCTAGGTTAAGATCTTCAAATTTAATGCTAATCCTTATTCCCTACTCCGATATGTTATAAATATATGTATGTATAAATATATATATATATATATATATATGTGTGTGTGTGTGTGTGTGCTTGTGTGCATTTAGATTTTTGGACTAATTCTGGATTATTTACCTTGTCATTACTTTATCCCTTATCCCTGAGTTACATGCTAGAGCTCAACTCGCTAACCATCTTCGGATGTTGTATCCCTATGTGATAAAGGAATCAAAAATACTTTTACTTTTATTGTGTAGTGACTAGGTGATCGTGGTATAGCTCGTGAGTTGGATTGATGTGGTGAGCTTCCATACTTTGGAAGAACTCATTTTATATTTTGGTTTCCTATGGTCATAGACTATTATTTTGGCTCTGTTTTGCTATCATTGGGGGCATGTCCCAACTTAGATTGTTTTTTGGATTTGTAGAGGCTTCGTGGATATTACTGTGGACCTAATTATTGGTTATTGGTTATTGGTTATCGGTTATTGATTATTGAAAAATCTAGATATCATTTAGTTATTAATAATTCTATCTTGTTATATGTTTAGAACCAACCGTTACTAAGGTATGGTGATCTATTTATCTAGGCAAAAGGGGTGGTCTCCGTTCCTTGTTAGACTTGGGTTGCCCGTCATGGCCAAGCCATGGTACGGGCTATGAAAAAGTTAGTATCAGATCCTACGTTCATGGTTAATTGGGTATCCATAAATTCGTATCAAGTAGAGTCTCTTTTATGGGTATGTAGTGTGCCACACTTATAACAGAGAGGCTATGAGATATTTAGGAATATTTCCCTTTCTTGTTGTTTTATTTTTGGGATATAGAGTCTAAGGTCTTGAATCTCCTCTAGTTCCCATTTTTTTGCATTTTTTTATCATGCCTACTAGACGATCTGAAGCTCATGGAAACTCTTTTGTACCGCTTGAGGACAATGCGGATGGAATCCATCCTACTTATAAGGTACAGACTCAGTCTAGGGTTGTTGTTTCTAATTGACCCTGTGGAGTTTCACCACTCCACTGATCCTTTTCAGATGGTTACACTCATGCTTAGTCACCTCAAGGAGATATTACCAATTTTGAGTTTTGTCTTTACATTCATTTGTTGACCCAGTTAGTAATATCTCAGTTACATCAGTCGAGTCCTGTTGGTGTTATTATGAGTTCTTATTAGTCCACTCTATTTGGCCGGTTTATGAGGTTGAATCCTCTTATTTTCACTAGTATTAGGGTTGAGGAGGATCCTTAAGGTTTTATAGATAATATGGAGAAGATCTTTTAGGTTATATATGTTATTGATATAGAGGGTGTGTAATTCGTTGCTTATCAATTAAGGATATAACGTATCAATGGTATGAAGAGTGGAAGCAGCTTAGGGGTACTGATGTTGAGTTATCTGATACAAAACTGTCCAAAAAACACCTAAAATAGTCCACAAATGCACAAAATAGTCCACTAACTCGGTTAGAACAAGAACAACACAAAGACGGAAATAAGAGCACAAATACAAAGACAAATGATTTCAATATATTAAAAGGATAGATAGATAGAAAAATGAAGGTATAAATCCTAAGAACCCTAAGATATATCAAATATAAGGACCCTTAACACCTACAAACGACAATCACCTAACTCCTACATAGAAACAAGAGGGACATTACCTCCTTTAGCACCAACATTTCAAGCCAAGTTGCAACTCAAGTAATCCCACACTTGAATTAGCCCTCATTTTGGTTTTGGATTTTCCAAGCCATACAACTAAGTTGATACACTCTTAAGAGAGAAATTTCAATGTTTCAAAGTCTTACATTAATAAAATAACCAAAGAAAAATCCCTAATACTAAACTATTTATAGTCTTATTATAATTGAAGGACAAAAAGACAAAAACATCCTTAATGAAGGGTGGGCGCCTATGGCGTGTAAATTAGGCATGTAAAATCCCTAAAACACCCTTAATGAAGGTGCTATTCAATTCTCCAAGGTCTTTATTCTTCAAGCATCCCCCAAGACACCTTCCACACGCGGTTTTGCCTCATGGAATGCTCGAAATGGCCTCTTTGTGCATGCTTTCTTCCCCTCAATGTGACCACAACCAGATATGTCGTGTATTGGCCTCGAATGATGTCTTCCAAGGATAGGATGTACATTTATCTCATATTATCCTCCCCTTTTTGAAAAGTATTCGACCTTGAATCTACACCTTGTAGGAATAAAAAAGGAAAAAACAAGCACAAAATCCTCATGGAATGAGGGTTATGGTTAGTACAACAAACAACATCATCTGCCAAGGTGGTCCACACTTGAGATATAACCAAACATACTTTGTTTTAATTACGAGGTACATAGTAAAAATGTTACAAAGGAGTTAGCTAAGGGAATGACCAAGAGATAAGGAAGCCACCATGGTCGTAATGGCATCACCAAATACAAAAGCTAATGTTATCTTTATCCTAGGAACCATAAGACACAATTGCTTCCTTCTATCCATTATATCAAACATGCTCCCAAGAGTATCATAATATACTTCAAATTGTCCAACCCTATAAAGGTGACAAGAAGCCTTAAACATCCTTGGACTCTTCCACAAACAAGAATAATTGGCATCTACAAGTTGTGGTTCACATAACTTAAGTACAAATGTGTCAAACATGGATGCACGTTTATGAGCAACACCCAAAGAGGAAATGAAACATTTTCCCTATGAATCTCAAGTAAACAAAAGCCACCATTAACATTAAACGGGTCACAATTTAAGTCATCATAAATATTAAGTAAGTCATCCCCACATTTATCAAGCAAAGGTAGGTGTCGTGCAAAGGATCACAACGGAACTCATTTTTCAAGGAATAGGCACAATTCAGGTTTACCAATAAATCAAAAAAACCAAGGTCATCTTCACCCTAATGATTATTCCTTCTCAAGACTACACATTTCCTACCCTTAAGAGTACTCTCATCTTCCAAGAAGAGATTTTTTCATCTTGAGGAGGAATGTTGTCATACCATAATCGGTTAACATATAGGTTATAGCCCTCAATACAAGCTATAATATCATCCTCACCACTAGGTTAATTAGGAGTGATTGTACCACATTCAAACAAAATATTATGCCTAAAGAGAGTGGGATCTATCCCGTGGACAGATTTGGAACTCCCACTCTCTAAGGGATTATTTCCAAGTTTCAAAGTGGTTTCAAATGCATGAATCATCCCTTTGAGCCAAGAAAACATCATAATCCTTATCCAAGAACAAGCTTATGGGTTCCCTTTTAACAATGTCAAGGGTATCACTACGGGAAGGCTCATGCAACTCCTTAGGAAAACCACCAACCACACCCACTTGGCTACTACTAGCCACATCACGATATTCCAAGTTTATAGGAGTATAGGGGGGAGTATTTTTACCTTATATCTCACATGAGCTATGGCCTTCATCTTGACGTGTGTCCGGGAAGCCCACTTTATCCCTTAGAACTCCCATATGATCAAACATTTCATTTATCACTTCCCATTAATGGACCATGGCTTCAAGTTTAGCCAAAATAACACTTGTGGCGTCATTACCCAAGGTTTGAGAGGTTGAAGCCACAGATTTCATTGTAATTGTACCTAAAACAAAATAAAAAAATAAAACAATTAGTTCACAAAATCCTCACCACACTTTGATCGTATCACACTTGGTTTCACAAGTGTTGCAAGTCGGTTTATAGTTCGTGATGAGTCGAGGGGTGAGTTTACTCCTTGGTCAAAATGGATTCTTTTATTGAATACTCAAGAAAGTAATATCCAAACATGAACCAAGAAATACTATGATTAAAAAATGAGAAAAGCACAAAAATAACACTAACACGAAGAACTTACTCAAAAACTAATTTACAACTTAGTAGGTATTTACTAGTGGCCAATTAGCATAAGATTCAACAAAGTTGGAACCAATGGAAACAAAGAAAAGAAACAAGGGATTTGAATTCTAGAGCTTATGATGATGTGGCACTCAACTATTGGTTGGTGGAATGATGTTGAAGGTGAAGAAAATTGTTCCAAGACTATAGTTGTTCAATTCCACACTCTTGAAGAAGAAGTTTTGGCAATATGTATAGTTTTACAAGGTTTTAGACTCTCTTTTCAAGAGTCAAAATATTTTCACTTACTTTTCACCTACTTTCACTCTTTTAGTAATACAAGCTTTTTGGGAGTCTTGTCCCCTTTCCTTTTTTGGCCTACTTAGAAAAGTGGTCTTACTCTTTTGTAGTAACTAGACTTTTGGATTGTCTTTTGTTCTTTTACCACTTTGGTGATTTCTTGAAATATTTCCAAGACAAATAAAAGTCTCACTCTTCTCTTTATTGTTTCAAGATCAAACAATACCTTTTGGAACTACTTCTTCAATACAAATGAAGAACAATAAGAACAACAACAACACTAGTCGCCCACATCCTTCAACAAGAACTTGTTAATAGCTCAAGAACTTGGTTTTAGACTTAATAAGTTTTAGAGAAAAAGAAAACCAACACTTGAAACAACTAAGACAAGAAAAACACACCACAAATCTCGGCCAAACACAACAACACAATTTGGGCCAAAAATACAAACATGGGCAGATTGCTATTTTTCTGGAATTTTAAGTTTTCAACAATATTTTTTTATTTTCAAGTTTACGAGCCCAAGATTGATCTTTTAGGAAAAATATCAAGCCATGATATGATACTAAATGATACAAAACCATCCAAAAAACACCCAAAATAGTCCACAAAGGCATAAAACACTCCACAAACTCAGCTAGAACAAGATGAACACAAAGACAAAAACAAGGGCACAAATACAAAGACAAAAGATTTTAATATATTAAAAGGATAGATAGATAGATAGATAGATAGACAAATGAAGGTATAAATCCTAAGAACACTAAGATAAATCAAATCTAAGGACCCTTAACACCTACACACGACAATCACCTAACTCTTACGTAGACACAAGAGGGACGTTACCTCCTCTAGCACCAATGTTTCAAGACAAGTTTCAACTCAAGTGATTCCACACTTGAATTAGCCCTCATTTCAGTTTTGGCTTTTACAAGTCCTACAACTAAGGTGATGCACTCTCAAAGAGAGAACTTTCAATGTTTCAAAGTCTTACATCAATAAAACAACCAAAGAGTAAAATCCCTAATATTAAACTATATATAGTCTTATTACAATTAAAGGATAAAAAGACCAAAACACCCTTAATGAAGGGTGGGCGCCTATGGAGTGTAAATTGGGCATGTGAAATCCCTAAAACACCGTTAATGAAGGTTCTCTTCAATGCTTCGAAGATATGGTTTTTCAAGCATCCCCTAAGCCACATTCCACATTTGATTTGCCTCATGAAATGCTCAAAATGGCCTCTCCTTTCATGCTATCTTCCTCTCAATATGACCACAACTGGATCCTTTATGTGTTGGCCTCGAATGATGTCTTCCAAATATAAGATGACCATTTTTATCGTATGAATTTACATTATGGGATGACTTTTTAGGAGCTTTTTTGGATCGCTTCTTTCCTCAAAAGTTAAAAGAGGCAAAATTGGAGGAGTTTGTGAATCTGAAGTAGAGCAAAATGACTATGAAGCAATATGCCCTAAATTTTCATTAGTTATCACGTTATGCTCCTGATTTATTATCTAGCATGAGCACTAGAATGAGGAAATTTGCTTCTGGGTTGTCCCGTGAATTGAATTATGAGAGCAACACTGCTTTATTGAAAAAGGACAAGTTTAAGAGGAAAATAAGATGCAAGCCAAGATAGGGTAAAGGTAGAGTAAGAAGTTTTGGTATTCAGATCAAGTTGGAGGTCACTAGCAGAGTGGTAGAGATGATGAAAAATGGACTAAGAAGAATGAAATGCCCCAAACTTTATCCTTTATAAATTTTCTAAACTTTAGGCACTCAACCTTTCTTAAAACTCACCATACGAGTCATATGGTGTGGTTATGGGAATAGGGACCCAAGTCGTAGCCAAACCAATGTGTTATTGACTAGGTTATGTCCTGGTTACGAGGGAATCCTCATGAGTCGTATGGTCTAGTGATGACTAGGACTAGGAATTAATAAGTTAGATAGTGTGTGGTGTCCAATTCTCTATCTTAGTGATGGCTCAATAGTATAACTCATAAGTTGTGATGACGGCTCAATGGTTTGACTCATACCTAAAGATGGGTTTTTACAACTTTAAGATGGAATAATTTGGACTTTTTCCACCCCAAGCCCTTAAGAGACCATTTCTTGAAACAACTTTTGGTCATTCATTATACCTTTTATAAGATCAAACACTTTCTAAACTCTCTCTAAAACCTCTCAAGAAAAATTGGTCTAGGGTTCCTTCAAACTGTTCATCTAAGAGCTTAAGGATCAAATTATGTCAGTGAATCTTTATAACTCAGGCATGCAATTCCTCCCTCATTGTTAGTTCACTAAAATCATATGTTTAAAATATTGTTCATGAGTCATTAAATGGTGGTTTTGAAAACCAAGGTTAAGGATTTGAATGAATATTTTTGGGCATTGGTTTCTCATGATTTAATTTATGATTATGTATGTTTTAATAATCGTTTTGAACATGTGGGTGCATGGAAATTATGGTTTAAGGGTCAATGTTTAACCCTAAATATGATGGTTTTTGGTTTTGATAATGGTATTCCCTTAACCTGTTTGTGAAATTGTCAATAAGAATGATCTTGTCACATTGTGAATTATGCTTGAACTAAGGCATGTTGTATGCTTGAAATGGTTAACAATGGTTATGGCATGTTGTATGCTTTAAAGTTGCATTGGTATGACGATATAAACGGGGTGCCTTTGGTAAGAAACTGGATTAATGGTTGTGTATGTGTAGTGAATATTTTAATTGGGCTTTAAAGCAGGATGTGTAGCTAGTTTATGAAAGTGGGGTATAAAGGGCAAACACTAGGAACCGCGCTAGCTGGTATGGGTGTCTATATGACTGGGAGGTTTGAGTCCCCCATATTGTATATATTGGTGCTTAAGTTACCTTGACTATGATAGAAGGTTTGAGTCCCTCATAAAGGCATATATAGAAACAGATATTCTATGATTCATGCAGCTATATGCACTGGGGCCCTTCCAACTAGGGGAGAGTTGGGCCAATATAGCCCATGACTACCTTATATATGTAACACCTCGAGATTACCCCCAGTATAGGACCACAAGTGATCCCAAGCTAACCCTTATACTGGCATAACTCGTTAGCAACTAAATAAGATACATTAATCTTAAAGAAATAAGCGGGAGAGATGTCTTTATTGAATTTTCTCAATAACAAAACTATCAAAAAGGATTACAACTCTAGACATACAAAACAAAATAGAAATTAAAAACATCAACTATACTGACTGTCTATGAAGCCTCTACTAATACTGACTATAGGTAGCTGGGACATGACCCCCAGCTAGCCCAAATCAATATGACTGAATAAAGAAAACAAGATGCTACTCGAACTATGATTGACTTGAACCCTCGAATTAAAAGGACTCATCACCTATTGACTAGAAGTTGTACACTGTCTGATTATGATGTGTGGGCTACAATTGGTACCTACATTATGAGGCAATGTAGCACATAGACATATTACTGGATCAGTACTTCTGGAATGTACTTAGTATGTGGGGGTGAATTCATAAGTAAAACAATAACTCAATATGGTCATAGACTTTCAAATAATGCATACTAAGTGTAAATGACTCACCTTGGGCTTGAATAAAACAAAATCTGAAAAATCATAAAACATGAATAATAAAACATACTGAATAAACTTTGTGAGCCACACACTTAGTTTCTAAAAGCTTTACTTTTAATCTTTCTTAGGGAGTTTCTTCTAACCGATATACACCATATGAGCTATCAAGGATTTCAATGTCTTACCCATGGTGGGAAAAGCTCACATTGGGGAAAGTTGTCCTACCCTTGCCATCGGAATAGAACCTTAACTTAAGTGATCACTATACTTAACCCATATTGGGACTTTAAACCTACGGTGGCTCATAATTCTGGGAAATGCGACCTTGGACTCATACCTAACTCGGAGTTAAATACTACTCCCTTAATACTTATGTGCTCATACTTTAGGAAAACCACCTTAAAATAGCATTGGGGTTTATAATGAAAACCAGTTATGCTTCTCATTACTTTAAACTATAATCAAAATGGACAAATGTGGATTCCGTATCTTAGCTTAGGATCAAAAGATCCATATTTCTTTAAGTGTTGGTATAAAACCATCAAAGAATCTTAATATCATAGTCTTATTTAAATCTCAAACTCATTCTTGGTATAAAGTTATCAAATAAAGCTTAGGGGCATGATCTTCTTGAAATGTCAACACTTAAGGCTTAAGATTTATGTTGTAAACTCATGGTAATTCATACCAAAACTTCATGCTTAATATAATTCTTGAAATACTTCAACAATAACAAGTAAAGATAGTGCAATCTCATTCGTAATATAAATCTTTTGAGTTAAAAACATTAATATAAGCACTTCTTGATATACTTAAAGCATTAAATCTCAAGATAATCACATGCTTCAAGCATATATAAACTTGGGTATAAACCCTACTTCAAAACAAGTAATTAAAATATTAAAATCATGAAACTTGGTGTAACACCCCGATTCCTCAGAACTGGAATGCCACACGGTGCTTATGATCCCAAAGGACCACAAGCTAACCCTTTTTCTGATATTTGTACCTGTTCACTGCATAATATAATAAAATACATGCAAAAACTGTCTAACACTTGCCATAAGGTTCAAACATCTAGAAATATACAATACCTTAAACCACACACTAATATATCTGTCTGAAAAGACTCTACACTGCCTGAACTGTGGAGTTGAAGGGACAATTCCTCAACTATCTCCGTCTACTAAAATCAAATACTGTAATAACAACATTCTCGGATGATGAGGACTCACTGCTGCACCCACTGCTGCTATACAAGTGACTTCTAAGATGCTCCAAGTTTCACTCCTATAAACCTATAGTGCCCCAAAATAAAAGAACACCATAGCGCGAATGTGTCAGTACTAAGATGTACTGAGTATGCAAGCAAGGAAGGCTAAATGCAAGGGCTTATGCATGAACATTTAATCAACAGAATAATCATGAGAGTAACGAATGAGTACACATATATAAATACACAGTTCACAATCACTATAACAATTATAACGACTCCAGATACCACAGCTCGGATACCACTTTACTGTCCTTGGAACTCACTACTGTACTGGGGTACTGCATTACTGAATCACATGATACCAACACTGATCCAGTGAATATACTCACACCCCTGACTCCAAAAGATTTATACTGACAGAGAAACCATGGGAAGTAGTTACATAACTCACCATGACTCCTCATAAGCAACTGAATATGTGGGGGTGCACGCAATAATTTGAATAATATCTTGATTTCGTAAAACATACGTACGAAAAATGAAGACTCACATGGCTTGAATTTTATTAGCCATACTTTTGATAATATTATAGAGAGGAAAACATAAGCAAAATCCCATAAATCATCATAAAATCATCAATATTCATCATAAATTCTCATGACTCATCATAGACAACCAAACTCATCAACTCAAAACTCGGAGCGACTCGATAGTTCAAGAAACATACTCTTATGGACAGGGGAGTTTCCTAAAACCGACAACCCCACGTGAGCCGCGTGGAGTACCAACATGTTCCCTCCTAGGGAGAGTACTCCCATTGGCGGGAGTGTTGTACTCTTTCCAGGGAGTACAACCTTAAAACATTCATAATCACAATTCGGCTCTTTGGCCAACAATATCATCATCAACAATCCTACGGTGGTACATATACGGTGGTACATAGGTTTGGGGAAATATCAAATTTTCCTGTCGGTGCTAAGTAATACCCATCGACTAGCTCAGAACACATTAGGAAATCCACCACAACATCACAAGGGTCTATCATAAAGACCAAATCAAATCTCTTTCTCATTTATCAAATCATATCAATTTGTGGATTCCTAACTCAACACATTTTAATTTTCCTCAACATCAACTTGGTATCATTAACAAAAGCATTTCGTCTCTGCGAGCTTAAAATCAATACAAATGATCTCGACTCTACGGATGCAAATCAATATTCTCAAATGATCATTCTTTCATTTCAATATTCAAATCATGACAATAGCTTTTGAAAATCATTTAAGATCTTCAAATCATAGAAAATTTTGTATGTCGTAATGTAACTCAAATCATGGCTCTTATATCAAGAATCCTCAAAAAATAATTTCATAGTAGTGGTATGTAATTTAAGGCATAAAATCTCAATTCAAGAAAAAAAAGATAATAAGGTTATTATGTATACCAATATTGGACGATTCAAAGTTCCATAAATCATATCTTGAAAACACTTGAAATATCAACACATGGTAGAAATATGAAATTCACCATACCAAATCATAACTTGGAAATAATAAAGTAATCATGTACATCAACACTTAAACAATTTATATTTTCATAACCTCATAATTCGTCATTAAAACATCTTAGGTATTTATCCACTTTACAAAATCATGAAATTCCAATGATAAAATCAATTCTTTGGGCATAGGAATGAAAATATATTCTTGTTCAAAACCCCACATACTAAGTTCTCATGGAATTCATTTTAAGTTCTCAAATCATCGAAAATTCATCGATCGTAGCACCACTAAGATTATCGCGAAACTGACTCAGTTCTAGACCAGCAGACTATTTCGGGCATACGTACCCCCAGCAATCAATAACATAAGTAATACGTAGTATACAACAACACATACTCATATGCCCACAGGCCATCATGCACCATACATTCATTAACACCTCACACCACCATAATGTCACACAACCATACCAAGATTCTATCCACCCTTTTCATCCTTAGATTTATGTACCATAGGGATTTCAAGACAACATCTCGTAATGATACAATCTCATTCACATCGACATTTCGACGAACACATAACATTCATAACATAATCTCCCAATACTTACTACTACCAAGAATCATAACTCTATTAACCAATTCTCCACACGCGGATACATCATGGTATAAACATACTACAACACATGGAAAGCACAATTACCTCAATATCACTCATCTTGGCGTCACAACAATTCGCTACTCTAATTAGCATGATCTCATAAATTTAACACAATTCCTCCAATCCATAAACAAACATGCTCCAATCATCCTTGAACATCATGCACATCGAATTAAATCCTCAGCACGTGCTAACAATATTCAAGACCTTAACTCGAAGGTCACAACACGTATTCACATCATGAACATAATTTCTATTCAACCATGCCACAATATTAACATCAACTTAATTCTATACAAAGAATGGAAATCGCAAAATTATATATATTTTTGAATCTCTCCATTTCATAAACAACATACTCAACATTTCATTCACATCATATGCATCAAATTCCCCATTTCATAACAATTATGTCCCAATATCTCATCCACAATAGGAACATAAATTCCATCACACACACCACAATAATATTCATGCTATCAATTTAGAAGTCACAATACAATATTGTCATCAATTAAATTCAATCAACACATAGAAACCACAAGTTCATATTTTGAAAAATAGGATTTTTGGGCTTGCATACCTTAGACTCCATAGACGAAAGAGATTGACGTAAGGAATTCTTGAATCAAAGCCTCCAATTAATTTCCCCCAATTCAAAACCCTAACCCTAACTTGATATTTTATATATATATATATACATACATACATATAAGAGAAATGAGAGAAAAATAATACAAGTTCTCAGCTGAATGGGGTATTTATAGAGGTTTAAAAGAGTGGTGAAAGACCAAAATGCTCCTAAGAAACAAATAAAACCCGAATCGGTCCATGGGGGACTGTTTTGATAGGCTGAATTAGATCGACCATAACGTTTTACTCCAATATCCAAATTGAATGAAACCAATTTCATTGGAAAGAGGACTCATAGAGCTTTCCGTTGATATATGGTAGCTCACCCAGATCATTATGTACAAAGAGTTATGATCATTTGAAGTTGACCAAAAAAATCGCCTGGCTTCAGTACTTTTTTCCTGCACATTTTACTGTTCACAGTTTGATCGGAATGGTCGTAGTTTGTTCGGAATGGTCGTAACTCATCGCTCGAATGTCCGTTTTGGGTGATCCACATATTTTTGAAAAGCTTATTCGATGATCTATGAAATAATGGGTCGAAATCCAAAAAATGACACACAGAAAAATTATAAATCATTCTCAAAGATAGGATCCCGACATATTTACGCATAAAATTTCAACGAAAAAATTTTCCGGGGTATTACATCATCTCCCCCTTGGAAACATTCGTCCTCGAATGTCGCTTGATAGGATAAGAGTACTAATCGACTGAACTTAATTAAGGAAGAGGAACATCTGAAACTTATCTATATGACTGGAACTACTGATAAACTGGGTGGTTACACCGAACATGTACGCCTGATACGTGGAATACTCACTAAATCAACGAATAATTAAGTTGGATTCTTATGGTAAGTATGCATATATGATGCATAGACATAAGACTGAATATACTGACAAGCTGACTTCTCAGGAGGAATAGGCATACCTAATACAGAAGTATGTAAATGAGATACTTTCATGAATACATGATTGTCAAACTGAGTCTTTCACTACTACCAATGCATACTTTATGCATGAACACATAATCGAATACACTGACCAACTGAGCTGTTAATACTACCACGGAACATACGGATCTAATGCATAACCGTTTTACTGTACTGCCTTCTGAGTCACACAACTGGATCTCTTAATCACTCGAACTTCTCACAATATGCATGCGTGTCTGATGCATGAGAACACAGTTAAACAGATGTATGAACATGTACTTGAATATGTAATGACAACTGATGTAATACTTATGATAAAAACCTGAATATGCAACTGTATGGGGTATCTCCCCCTTGGGAAACCACGCCCTTCACAATTACTTTACAACAGTATCGAAGCTGCGTACAGGGCACCTATGAAGTAAATTATATGCATGATACACAATGCAAGAACTGAGTTATATTCACAACCACTAATATATTCCACTTCAGAATAATGACATGCTCGAAATTTCCAATAACAGGATTAGAAGAAAAGATGAGAAAACAATTCATGCAAGTCTCACTTTATCACTTCCTCTATCACCTCCTCTTACCATTTAGTTATCGCCATACACTTGCACTTGACTAAACTCTGAACTAAACGGAAATCAATTTACTCTAGAGTCTGGGGCACAACGATACACATAAGTGATAACTTAAATCATCCCGGAGAACTGCTCCTGAAAGTATGAATTCACTACTGATGCTAATACCAGTGCTACTTCTTGGAATACAACTCTTATCTTTCCTTAGTCTCTACAATCATCATCATATACATACACTCTTTTCAACTACTTGTCTCACTAAACACCTTATCTGCTTCGATTTCTTCATACGCTACTAATACCACATTCATATCTTAATACTTAGTTTGGAGTCCACAAAATTACATTCTTTAAAGATTCAAGCTTAGCTTCTAAAACATAACATGAATATCCACAAATATTCAATAAACATACTATTCTCATTCTAGCCTTCAAATATCACATCTCTTAAACTTATACTTCTCCACACCATGAGAATCGCAGCTATATCTCTATCAATCAACACATATAATTCCCAACTTCCACACTTAGATTCTTACATATATAATTTCAAGCCTATTCATTCACCATATAAACAGCTAACCCCATAAGGAATACTTTGCTCACTTTAGAGAACACTGTCCTGAAACTATCTACAGGAACTGTCAGAGAAAGTTCTATCTGAAAGACTTTGGCTTCACTACTTCTATTACCTTAAGAGTAAGGTAAATCTGACATAAGTAGATCATTAAAAAAGTCTACATAACTCTCTTGTAAAATCTTACTATAGCACGATCTGTATCATGAACGAACGAAAACTCTTCTAAACATCCCATAGCCTCCCATACATTAATGTGACGCACAACACAGTCTTGTACAAGGCTATACTAGATGTGGCTTTTCAGACTCCCTAGGACACTTTGAACCTTAGGCTCTGATACCAACATTGTAATGCCCCGATTCCCGAGAACCGGAATGCCACACGGTGCTTATGATCCCGAAGGACCACAAGCTAACCCTTTTTCTGATATCTGTACCTGTTCACTGCATAATATAATAAAATATATGTGAAAACTGGCTAACACTTTCCATAAGGTTCAAACATCTAGAAATATACAATACCTTAAACCGCACACTAATACATCTATCTAAAAAGCCTTTACACTTCCTGAACTGTGGAGTTGAAGGGACAATTCCCCAACTAACTCTATCTACTAAAATCAAATACTGTAATAACAACATCCTCGAATGATGAGGACTCACTGCTGCACCCACTGCTGCTATACAAGTGACTTCTAAGATGCTCCAAGTTTCACTCCTATAAACCTATAGTGCCCCAAAATAAAAGAACACCATAGCGCGAATGTGTCAGTACTAAGATGTACTGAGTATGCAAGTAGGCAAGGCTAAATGCAAGGGCTTATGCATGAACATTTAATCAACAGAATAATCATGAGAGTAACGAATGAGTACACATATATAAATACACAGTTCACAATCACTATAACAATTATAACGACTCCAGATACCACAGCTCGGATACCACTTTACTGTCCTTGGAACTCACTACTGTACTGGGGTACTGCATTACTGAATCACATGATACCAACACTGATCCAGTGAATACACTCACACCCCTGACTCCAAAAGATTTATACTGACAGAGAAACCATGGGAAGTAGTTACATAACTCACCATGACTCCTCATAAGCAACTGAATATGTGGGGGTGCACGCAATAATTTGAATAATATCTTGATTTCGTAAAACATACGTACGAAAAATGAAGACTCACATGGCTTGAATTTTACTAGCCATACTTTTGATAATATTATAGAGAGGAAAACATAAGCAAAATCCCATAAATCATCATAAAGTTATCAATATTTATCATAAATTCTCATGACTCATCATAGACAACCAAACTCATCAACTCAAAACTCGGAGCAACTCGATAGTTCAAGAAACATACTCTTATGGATAGGGGAGTTTCTTATAACCGACAACCCCACGTGAGCTGCATGGAATACCAATATTTTCCCTCCTAGGGAGAGTACTCCCATTGGCGGGAGTGTTGTACTCTTTCCAGGGACTACAACCTTAAAACTTTCATAATCACAATTTGGCTCTCTAGCCAACAATATCATCATCAACAACCCTACGGTGGCACATAGGTTTAAGGAAATACCAAATTTCCCTCTCGATGCTAAGTAATACTCCTCGACTAGCCCAAAAGGCATTAGGAAATCCACCATAACATCACAAGGGTCTATCATAAAGACCATATCAAATCTCTTTCTCATTTATCAAATCATATCAATTATAGATTCCTAACTCAACACATTTTAGCTCAAAATATTTTAATTTTCTTCAACATCAACATGGTATCAATAACAAAAGCATTTCGTCTCTACGAGCTTAAAATCAATATAAATCATCCCGACTCTGCGGATGCAAATCAATATTCTCAAATGATCATTCTTTCATTTTAATATTCAAATCATGACAATAGCTTTTGAAAAGCATTTAAGATCTTCAAATCATAGAAGATTTTGTATGTCGTAATGTAACTCAAATCATGGCTCTAATATCTAGAATCCTCAAAAAATAATTTCATAGTAGTGGCATGCAATTTATAGCATAAAATCTCAATTCAAGAAAAAAAGATAATAAGGTTATTATGTATACCAATATTGGACGATTCAAAGTTCCGTAAATCATATCTTGAAAACACTTGAAATATCAACTCATGGTAGAAATATGAAATTCACCATATCAAATCATAACTTGGGAATAATAAAGTAATCATGTACATCAAAGCTTAAACAATTTATATTTTTATAACCTCATAATTCGTCATTAAATTATCTTGGGTATTTATCCACTTTACAAAATCATGAAATTTCAATGATAAAATCAATTCTTTGGGTACAAGAATGAAAATATATTCTTGTTCAAAACCCCACATACTAAGTTCTCACATAATTCATTTTAAGTTCTCAAATCATCAAAAATTCATCGATTGTAGCACGACTAAGATTATTGCGGAACTGACTCAGCTCTAGACCAGCAGACTATTTGGAGCATATGTACCCCCAACAATCAATAACATAAGTAATACGTAGTATACAGCAATGCATACTCACATGCCCAGAGGCCATCATGCACCATGCATTCATTAACACCTCACACCACCATAATGTCACACAACCATACCAAGATTCCATCCACCCTTTTCATCCTTAGATTTATGTACCATAGGGATTTCATGACAACATCTCGCAATGATACAACCTCATTCACATTGACATTTCGACGAACACATAACATGCATAACATAATCTCCCAATACTTACTACTACCAAGAATCATAACTCTATTAACCAATTCCCCACACGCGGATACATCATGGTATAAACATACTACAACACATGGAAAGCACAATTACCTCAATAGCACTCATCTTGGCATCACAACAATTCGCTACTCTAATTAGCATGATCTCATAAATTCAACACAATTCCTCCAATCCATAAACAAACATGCTCCAATCATCCTTCTACATCATGCGCATCGAATTAAATCTACAACACGTGCTACCAATATTCAAGACCTTAACTCGAAGGTCAAAACACATATTCACATCATGAACATAATTTCTATTCAACCATGCCACAATATTAACATCAACTTAATTCTACACAAAGCATGGTAATCACAAACTTATATATATTTTCGAATCACTCAACACAATCTCTCTATTTCATAAACAATATACTCAACATTTCATTCACATCATATGCATCAACTTCCCCATTTCATAACAATTATGTCCCAATATATTATCCACAATAAGAACATAAATTCCAATCACACACACCACAATAATATCCATGCTATCAATTTAGAAGTCACAATACAATATTGTCATCAATTAAATTCAATCAACACATAGAAACCACAAGTTCATATTTTGAAAAATAGAATTTTTGGGCTTTATGGACGGAAGGGATTCATAAATAAACACTTGCATACCTTAGACGCCGTAGCCGAAAGAGATTGACGTAAGGAATTCTTGAATCAAAGCCTCCAATTAATTTCCCCCAATTCAAAACCCTAACCCTAACTTGATATATATATATATACATATATATATATATACATACATATAAGAGAAATGAGAGAAAAATAATACAAGTTCTCAGCTGAATGGGGTATTTATAGAGGTTTAAAAGAGTGGTGAAAGACCGAATGTCCCTAAGAAACAAATAAAACCCGAATCTGTCCATGGGGGACTATTTTGATAAGCTGAAGTAGATCGACCATAACGTTTTACTCCAATATCCAAATTGAATGAAAACAATTTCATTAGAAAGAGGACTCGCAGAGTTTTCCGTTGATATATGGTAGCTCACCCAGATTATTATGTACAAGTAGTTATGATCATTTGAATTTGAGCAAAAAAATCGCCTGGCTGCAGTATTTTTTTTCCTGCACATTTTACTGCTCACAGTTCGATTGGAATGGTCATAGTTTGATCGGAATGATCGTAAATCAACGCTCAAGTGTCTGTTTTGGGTGATCCACATATCTTTGGAAAGCTTATTTGATGATCTACAAAATGGTGGGTCGAAATCCAAGAAATGACACACAGAAAAATTATAAATCATTCTCGAAGATAGGATCCTGACACGTTTACGCAAAAAATTTCAACAAAAAATCTTTCTGGGGTATTACACTTGGCCACAAGGGTGAAAGGATACCCTTGTTCATAATAACCCCACATACCTATATAGGCTTGTTTTGATGGAGAAATCTTGACCTTGAAAGCCTTAGAGATGATCTTGAATATTTTGTTGGAATTCTTGGACTAGAGAACTTAAATTCTTGTTTATCTTGAAGAGAATGTAACTTGAAGTTGAAGTTCTTGGGAGGAGGTTAGGGTTTGTTCTTAGAGAGGAAGGCTTTCTTGGAGAAAAAGTATGAATAAAGGGGCAAATAATGCTTCTTGGGGGCTTTAATTATTTGTTATAGGCGAATTTGGGTAGGGGAAAATGACCCATTTGCCCTTAAAAATGCAGAATCAAAAGCTGTTAAATAGGGTCAGGCGATGGAGCATCATCGCTGGCTAATCGTGCACCCTCACTGTCCTCTCACAAAAATGGCTATAACTTTTCGCTCGGGTATCGAATTAAGGAAAAATTGGTGTCGTTGGAAATCTAATTCAATTATATACAATTAGGTGAGTCTTGATATAAAAAATTCAACGTAGATAAAAGGTTATACATGTTCAAATTAGACCTTTGTAGAATCAAATACAAAACTTTGGACAAATCCAAGGCTTTTAGCTCAACTTTGTTCGAAGTTATTCCTATGAACATTTTTTACCTCTAAAGCACTTCACACACTAGGATAATGATCATGACATATGAAATCAAATATAAATCATGGGATTAGAGTTTACATGCATAGGAACAACAGTTTAAGTTGTCGCTAAAAAATGCGGTGTGTTACATTATCTCACCCTTGGAATCAGTCTTTCTTGAATGAGACTGGTTAGACTAACAGTACTAAGGCAACTGAGATCATATTCTGAACATGCATGACTTGGAACATGACTGTATAACTGAGTCTTAGCATGATACATAAACTGAACTGATTTCATAAATACATGTCATGACATGAGAATGGTTATAAAGCTGAGATAGAAACGAGAGAGTAAACTTATGAGTAACAATTACTTCAAGATGGATCTTATTTCGTGAAGTAAAGATGAAAGATTTAGGACATGAATACTTGGGGTATTAAAATAAATCTTTCCCTTGGGATATTTCATCCCCCGACTGATACTGACTTGGCCAAAATACTAAGGAAAGACTGAGATGATGCAAGGAACGCTTACGGACTGATTCATGACTGAATATCTGGAATCTAAAACACGATGCATGGGATGAACTGGATTCACAATTTACATAGATGTGAACAAAGTATCTCTTGAAATAGACATACTCATGAAACTTCAGATAATAAGACTACATCGGAAGATGGGAAACCATAAGAACTTATCTATTTGACTACTAAACTAAATTACTGGTTATGAGGACTGAATCATACTAAAAGTTTACACTCAACTTGAGTCTTTATTCAACATTCTTTCTAAGAAGTCTTAATAACATTAGTGAGCAAAGAATCTTGGGCATGATTTGAATAAGATATCTGAGTAAGGAATGTTATTCTGGCTATAACTCTGTAACATGGAAAATAGGCCTATGAAACATACGCTAGGATAGAACTTCTAAGCCTTATGAAATACAACTGCTAATCTTCAAGCTTAGCCACACTTCTCAAATACTCTCTCAACTATGCTACGCCCCTTATATGCCTTCTCACACGGGTACATGTAACTACTTTAGCCAAAGTCTGAGTTTAACTACATACTCTCGCCATGTTCAAGCCTAACTCAAAATCTCAAGGCACTACACATAGCACCATAACACTAGTCTAACCATGAATTTAATACCCCATGTGTTTTCATAGTTCTCATCTTAAGACTAATTCTTCTTACCACTTCAACAAGTAAATTCAACCTCTTACTAGGAATTCACTAACGCACAATGCACCTATCCAATCATATATACCAACATTACATTCAAGCCTATCTTCATAACCATATATGCACTAATCATCTTTCTCATATTCTCTAATACCTCTATCAATAACAAATTCCATGCACTATTCTTAGGAAGACATGCATAAAAATTCTCATCTAACCAAGACATACACAAAATAACTTCACCTCAATATTCCTTCAAACTTATAGACTTACATAAAACAAGCATACAATAATTTTTCCCAACATGAAACATTTACTCTCTCCCATCTACACAATTGTTCATCATCACTATCTTGACCTAAGGAAAGGTCACTAAAAGGTTAGAATATGAGGACCAAAAGCATGAAAAAATACTATGCATAACTGGGACACTTAATTGAGGCCTGTGGAATAGAGTATCCAGTACATAGATTTATTAAAGAGATCTAAACTGATGGGCATATGACATAAACTGAATTTCGCTAATCATTAACAGTGTCGCATGAGTAATGGAACTAAACATACTATAAAGCATGAGTACATGACCTGAGTTTGGAGTTCATAAATTCCTGGAACATGATTCGCACTACTGAATGAACTGAAACTCCTCATACTAGGAACTGGAAGAGTACATGATTCTCTATTATGTGCATGAACATAAACTATGATCATGGAACTGACACGTAAGGCATGAGTAGATATCATGATAACTGAAGTACAAATACTAAAATAAGAATGAGTCGGGCATCTTCCTCCTTAGTATTGTTCTGCAACACACTAGCAGCACTACTAGAATCTGAGAATCTGACTTGGTTCCTTGTTCTATCATATCCCCCTTAGCTTTAAGCCATCATTTGAAGTCTGTGGAGCCCTTTACTAAACTTTAAACTAGACTACAATCACTATACTCTAGAGTCTAGGATATAACAATACACGTAAATAATAAACTTAACCCAAAAGATTACACATGAAAGTGTAAAACCCACTGATAATACTTCCTTTTGAGATACAACTCTATTTTTCTATAGCCCCAATAGTTATCATATAATACTTGAACACTTACTAACTTAGAATCTTCATGAGTATCAACATACCTAGAGTGCACACCATCTAGAGCTTCAACTCTGATTTCTATTATCTCAATCTTCAAAGATTCTAACACTTAGCATGGATATCCCCAAACCTTTAATGAACTATACTACTTCTGTCATAGCCTACTAATATCACATCTCTAAACTTATATCCTTACCTAAACCATGAGAAATAAAATCATACTAAAAGGTTCAGCATCATCTATCCATAACTCCTTAACTTAGCTATGAAGAACACCATATACTATATAAAAAGCCTTCTTCCACTTAGAACCTCAAGGGTACTACTAACCAAACACAACACTTAATAGCCTTAGAAAATAATGCAACCCCATATCACCTTGGGCACACCTCTACATCATACTTAATTGCGAATAACTGAACTTTAACTCTTGCATACACTGTTCAAGGATACTATATCACTTCTATATAACTAGCATCACTAACCAAGTAATCATTATTTCCACCATAATGATCATCCAATGGTCAAACTTAACGTCTAGTGCTAAACATGATTTACAATACAACCTCACACACTATTCTCACTTAAAAGCTATAAAATAAAGCATCAAGAAACACTATTCCACTAGAACCTCATAATAAGAATAATTGATCACAATCATATGGCCTAACTACCCTAACCTCCCTGTACACATAACTATCATTCACCTATTTATATACCTAAATTTCTTTCTGTAACACCCCGTATTTCCCTAGCATAATCTAAGTCCTAATATTTGAGTATTCATATATAAAATTTTTGAAACACTCATTATTTTTCAGTTTAGAGCCTTCCATTGCGTAGAAAATTCAATTATCTTTCAAACGATATAAAAGTTGCCCAAATCTGATAACCAGGTAACAAGTTATAATGATTTCAAGTTCTAGTCGTTAAACACCATCATTTTAACCGTTAGCATGTCGTGGAGCAGGCCAATCTCCTATTTGGAAAATTCCACTGAGGGTTCGTGATCCTGGCGTATCGCACCATAGGTCAACTTGACAATTATCTATTTCCAGTGTCGAAGCGCGATACCACCGCATCGCGGTGAACTTCCAGGTCCCAATTAGTAAAGGGCCGCGATTTCCCCACATTAGGCCATAGACCAGTTTCCCAGTTGTCTAATTCCAGTGACACGGCGTGATAGCTCCGTATCACACCAGCCCAAAAATTAGGATTTTTAGTCAGTTCTAAGTTTTAATTCCAAGGGCTTTTAAGTACTTTGCCCTTGTCCCAGTTACCCTCAAACACGAAATTATGTCCCTAATAACCTAATTGGACATTATTCAAATCAATTTTCCCCTAAAATTAAGAACATTCTCTCAAGTAGCAAAACCCTAATCTTCAAGAATCAAGGTCAAATATAAAGAACTCTCCATCAATCCTTCCAAATTATAATCTTTCAAGAAATTATGTTTTAAATTATGATTTCATCCATAAATATCCATGTACTATTGATTTTATAGCATGTTACCATGAAATTATTGTTATTATTCAATATTCCATGTTTTAATACTATTATTTATTTAATTAAACCATGATTTAATGCTATTATGATGAATTAATGATATTTCCACAAATTCTATGACATTCCTATGATTGTTTTAAACCATGAACTATAAGTGTTTGATAAAATGCCTACAAGAGTGATTTATTTAATAAGAGCCTTCATGTTTTAGTCTTCAAGCTTTAGTGTCTTTTCAGTATTACTATTTTGAGTCTTAGGGGTATCGAATACCCGAAAACCAGAGCTATTTATTTATTCTGGTTTAAGTACATTACAAAATAGTATTCAGATTATATTATGAGAATTATCAAAATAGTCAGATATCAGTCATTAAACTCAGAACAGTCTAGTATCTTAGTGTCTTTCAGTTGGGAGTAGGATTTAACACCAAGCGAGTGCAGGGATGGTGGCTTCCCAATTAGATAGGTAGAGTCATTAGTAGCAGTCCCTATACTCCAGAACTACATAGCCAACATAGGATATGAGTAGTCACCTGTCAGATTATTTATTTGATTCAAAACCAACATATATATGTACTAATTCAAGTGTAAAATACATGGGTTTAGATTTATTTAAAGAGGGGAGAGATAAATGCCTTAAACAAGATGACACACCAACAATCTTGACTCATTCTTTCTACTAGATGAGCTCCCTCCAAACCTTAGCCTCCAATCTTGGTTCAAGAACCTTTTTGAGTGTTTAGAGTGTTTAAGTCTTGTAAATGAAGACTTCGGAGCCTACCATGCCTTAATTAGTGCAAGGACCTAGGGTTTTAGGCAAGGCAAAATCACCTAAACATCCTTAGTAAAAAGATAGAAATTCCACCTATTCAGGGGTACGAATCCCCCATACGGTTCACTTGGCAATCGTTATCTAGGGTAGGAGTGTTACCCTAACTCATACCCTAGGATTCTCCTTGGTCAACCACACTAATTAAGGTACAACTAGATACCCTTGAGTCATATCCAAAGGGTACGAATTGTGACCTAACTCATATAGACAACCTGTAACCAAAATAGTCCACTAGGTTTGCGGCCTCTCTCTTCATGATTGGGTGGCATATGACTCGTATGCATTGGTTATGATTGAGGGAAGGTTAAGTCATATAGAAACTAAAATACTACCTTATTATTTAGTCTAGTATATGAGAGGGGAGGAGGAGAAGGGTATGAGTCGTGACCAAGGTTACGACTCAAGCCCTTCAACCGTACCCTTCCCAAAGACTCCAAAAGTTGTTGTTCTTTCAAAGGTTCAAGTCTAGGTGCTTCAGTTCTCCCCACTTGGACTATGTGTCCTTGAATGAGGGCCGAGGCAGACATAAACACAAGTTAACACATTAACATGCATCAAGGAAACCCTCACACAAGTTAGAAACAACACTCAACAAGGATACAACACAACACATATCATGATCATCACCAATCGACCAAAAATTTTTGCAAGGCCACATTCTTGGGTGTTTCAGCACATCTTCTAAGAGGAGATGTAGCTTGGACGTCACCAATGCCAAAGCCAGTAACTGTTCTGGATGAACCTCAAAACTGATAGTCAGGGGTTCGAATCGTAAATACTTAAAAATAGATAATCTTCTCTAGGGTGTCCCACCAACTACAAATGAAACCATGCCAAGCTCAACTAGAGTACACTTTTCCTGCTGATTAGATATTTAATTTTTTGGGAAAGACAGAAAACCAAGATACAAAAATAAAGAAACCATCATCAAGTTTCAACAGGATATCATCCAGACATTAATCCACCATAATATATCTGAACTGAAATAGACCTAATAGGTGGGTAATGAGTAGGCTAGGCCAACCTATAAATGGATGCTCAACTAACACAAATTTGGATATCGAGGCTTTACACAAGCTCTATAACTCACAGTTAAAATCTCAACACCAAAATTGAACGACTACATCTTAACTATCCCAACCAATTTTGTAGACGAGTAAGCGTCCATCCACTAAATTCTAGCACAACTTCCAAGTTGATTCACAAGAGTCAATACCCCAAACTTGAGCCAAATCTAAACCAACGCCAAATATCCAAATCAACCTTACTATAAAAAATCAGGCATATCTCCACTGGATCCTAATAGAGCCGTAAAAAAAATATAGTTGAAAGACAAAATCATAATAGAAGAAAACCACCAAATGAAGACATAAGAAGTCAACTCCACCTCCTATGAAGGGCATAATGCACCAAGGCATACCCAAGAACTCACCAAAGTTATAACTAGTACTAGTGATAACAAAAACTCTAGCAACTCTTAAAAATGCAACCTTAGCTTGAAATTGGCCAATTCAATACTCCATCTACAACAATGAATAACCATGGGTGCATATCACTATGGAAAAATACTTCACAAAGTCTCACTAGACTGCATAAATACTGAAGAGAGAAATATTTGAATCCACCCAATGTAAAACAACCTTAACCTAATTAAACCATGAATCACATCACATAAGAATAGAGTAACAATCCCAACATCAATTCCTAGGCCAAGATCACTATCATAAAATAAACCAAGCATATCAAGATAACGAATTCCCAGTTGGCCAACTTAAGGAGCGACTATAAAAAGAATCATCTATTTCCACCACCCTTAATTCAATTGGACCAAGAACTATACCATAGAGAGAACGGAGTATCCAACTCCACATCAATACCAAGACCAAACCTTTTAGACATAGACAAACCCAACAACCAGAAAGTCTAACCTAAGACCTTCGGATAGCAACATCAAGACCACTACCGGATAATGAAATAGCCAAATCATAAGAATGGATCCCAAATCGTCCAACCTCAGAAATAAGATATAAAACTATATATCCAATGCAATAAATGCAAAAGCCATAGGAGTAAGCCTCAAGATCTCAAAAATCAAAAATAGGCATTAAATCCAAACTGCCAATACTTGAATCATAATCAAACCATGGAAAGACAATCTACCTTCGCTTTCATAGCCTATAAAAAAACCAATTTAACCTCACCAATAGACCAAAATGACCAACATTACCTTGATAAAATAGAGAATATCATCCCACCAAGCTAGACACCTAGGCCAACGGAGAAGGATTGCGAGAAAGAGAATTCTAACTAGATAATGGAAGTCTAGTCATCTATCTAGTAAGAATCAATCAATGCCAAGAAAATAACAATAATAACAATAATAATAATAATGGCACAAGTATAAGGTGTACTTGGTAGCAAAATTGAAAATCGATAACAAATACCACTCTAGGGACATAAGAAGGTCAATGTGCCAAAGTAAGGGGACTTTAACTCAAATGCTATAGCCCAAGGAAAAATATGATACAAAACCACTCCATCCATTACTAAATGAAATCTTCTATGGAGGTAGTCATACTATCATGAACTCTACACCAAGGCATATAGCGACCAATATAAAAATATGATGGTATATAATCATTGGTAGGTATGAAAACCCCAAACCAAATCAAATAAAAAGTAAGAGATAGGAATTAAAGGTACACCTATCGCAATAAAAATCCAAAACTATAAGCCTGATGTGCTCAAAAGAGTATGAATTTGAGAGAGTCCAAACCTAAACTAAGCACCTGAATCACCAACTGAGGCACTAAGTGCATTGCCTATAACTGAAGGTGCCACATCTCTACAAGAATAACCTGTACAAGCTAAATGACTAAGAATCCCACATAGACAACACTCTTTAGAATAATGAACGATCTTTTTATAGCCGTAACAAACCACTGAATCCCTAATCTAGTGAGAAATATGGATTGACTAACATGACCCAAATTTTGGTCCATGTTGAATGGGCTCCTCAAGCTCACATGAACCAAAGGTTGCCCCAATAACCTAACTCGAACATCAATAATTATCCATAAGGGTCGAATAAATTCTTACCATATGATAAGATAGCAGAAATATAAGACTAATAGTCAAGTGCTAGATAATATCTACCATTTCATTATTAACAATAGTCTAGCCAATATGCTCAAGCCCACAGTCATTCACAATTCCTCTATACAAAACTGATGTCAATAAAAGTATATGTTGGAATAATCCCCTAACAATAGCCAACCAAGTCTAAATGAGACAAAGTCTAAAGATAAGAGACCAAGAGATGAATGTCTTCCGAAGAAAGGAAGCTCACCACTTCAAGTTGTAGCATGAACTAGCTCGATCTATAAGTCACTGCACAGGAAAATAAAAAGAAGCTCTGGGACCTATGTCATCTGGTGACATAGCATCCGAGGAGGGTTAGTGGTTGGAATGCTAGCATGTAACTCAAGGATAAGAATAAAATAGTACTTTCAATCAATCCATGTCAATCCATCATATGAATTCACATTTACATAACAATAGGAATATAGAATACAGATATACATATAGTGACAAATCAAGTCATATCATGAAAAAAGTCATAACATGTATTTATGACACATTCATTTATGAGATAAGGGGTGATGAACTACTAACCTTCCACCCTTATATTTCAAACACAATGATTTCCCACCATATATTAAATAAGAATCTTAAACCAACCACCTTATATGGTTAGTGGATAGGACCTCAAACCAATGGTAGGTGGACTTGGGGACCTCCAACCAATGGTAAGTGTATTAGGTCCATAAACTCACATATATTATATGGTAAGTTGATGGGACCTCGAACTAATGGTAGGTTGACTTGGGTACCTCCAACTAATGGTAAGTGGACTAGGGATATGAATTGGTACATCTCTTATGGTAAGTGGACGGGACCTCAAATCAATGATAGGTGGACTTGGGGACCTCCAACCAATGGTAAGTGGAATAGGTCTACGAACTAGCACATCTCCTATGATAAGTGCACGGGGCCTCGAACCAATGGTAGGTAGACTTAGGGACCTCCAACCAATTATAAGTAGACTAGGGCCATAAACCAATATGCTCATACACATAACCTAGCACCCATTAAATTTTTCACATAAGGGCTCAATCAAATCGACGTATTCAAGACATCGAGGCCACACATCAACACTTAAAAAACTACACAGTTTTTACCGGTCCAGTTAGCCATTGCTCACATGGGTAAGAGCAAGGACCTTGTTTATAACACAATTAAAGTTCATTCATAGTCCTATAGACTCTTACCAATAACCTTTTATCCTTATTAATCTTATGCACACCTTTTATTCAAGCACAATTCAAATTCATACTTTAAGGACTATGTCCATTTAGTAAACCGATCATCAAGGATATGTATTTAGTCATCATGTGGTGAACAAGGCCTTTACCAACAATTTACCAGGCACTCACATGAATTTAATTCCATATATAATGGCTTTAACATATTTAACCAAATTCAACACTTTACATGATCATATGGCCCTCAGGGAGACTTCATTGTTCAACCCCTTTCAATAGGCCAATACCTTAAATTATTTCATCACATATTTTAATTTATGGTCAACATGACCCACACGAACTATTCCCTTTTCATTAGCAAGCTTATACCACTATCTTACCATATTTAGGCACATCACACACATCAAGTTCATTTTTGTGCTCAGGGTTTTAACCCATTATTAGTCATTAACCCAACAATACGATCTATTACACCATACATGGCTTACTGTACTCTTACAACATCATTTATCAATCAATCATATTCATTTGGGCCATTTCCCTAACTCAATATACTATCAACATGTAACTAGTCATTTCATTTAGATATTTTCACAAAAACCTTCTGTGCAACCTTGGACAAGGCCATTTTCATGGTAAAAATCATTAGAACTAGGGTTCTTCAACACCCTCATACTAACCAACATACAACAACCACCCACATATGCAATCTACCATCAATAACATGCATCAACACAAATATAAGCAAGATTCATCATTATTTATTGTTAGGTAACAAAACCTTTTTCATTTGATCCAAAACCCCCATGAAAACTTACTAATCCAAGTATGAAATACATGGGTTTAGAGTTATTTAAAGAGGGGAAGAGATACATTCCTTAAATAAGATAACACATCAATAATCTTGACTCTCCTTCTTGCCAAAAGATGAACACCTCCAAACCCTAGCCTCCATTCTTGCTTCTAAGAGCCTTTAGAGTGTTTAGAGTGTTTAAATATTACCAATAAAGACTTACTAGGATACCATGACTTAAATAGGTTAAGTAAAATGACCAAAATAGCCTTGGTTAAAAGATTAAAAACACATATGTGCAGGGGTACGACTCCCCTTCACGGTTCATATAGCAATCATAACCTAGGGTATAAGTGGTAACCTAGCTCGTACCCTCGTCTTCTCCTAGGTAAAACACACTTTTATGGGTACAAAAAGGGACCTTTGAGTCATAACCAAGGGTACGACTCACCCTCCAATAATGAGCTTAAGTTGTGACCAAAATAGTTTTTTCTAGGTTTGAGACTTCACTCCATATAGTTGAGTAGTATACGACTCATAAACCTGGTTACGACCAAGGAATGACCTTATCATAAGGATAAAAGTATAATAACCTAACATACTCTCTAGGATACAAAAGGGGAGGGAATTGTGGGTAAGTATCGGGACCTAGAGTATGACTCAAGTACCCTCCAACTGTATACACTCCAGAGACTTCCAAAGTTGATATTTTCTTAGTGGTTCCAAGGTCTAAGCATTTCAATTCTCTCTCACACATGGATAGGTGAGTATGGATACAATTTAACATATTATAATTCACCAAATAATACCTAAAACAAGATCAAAATAACACACAAAAAAGAAACAACAAAACACACAGCATGATCCTTATCAATCAACCAAGGATTATTGTAAGGCCACATTCTTGGGTGTTTCATTCTCCCATATTTTGGGTGTTTCATTCTACCACACTTTGGATCATTCACCCAAAAATGATTGTTATAACAAGGTTATTCTCAAGTTAACACATTAGCACTCATAAAAATAATCTTTACTCAATTAAGAACAAGGCACACAACAAGGGTTCAATCCAACACATATCATGGTCATTATTAATCGATCGCTTCATTTTAATATCCTAAAATTCCATCCCACAATTTATCAAAAACACTTGATAAACTCAAAGATTAAGGGCTTAAACCATCCAACATTCAAAGATATAAAGAAACTCAAGCATTGTGAACTCGAATCCCTTGTCTAAGAAAGTCCTAAGTAAATCACAACCATCGGGGGTTTCAATTGCCTATCAAAGACATTGACCAAGTCAGGAATACAAACAAACATCTCAATCATGAGTTCTCTAAATAAAACACAATTATGGATACTTGGAATTTACATCCCATTCCACCTCCGAAGTAGCTTCCTTGGACTATTGGTTTCTTCATAGAACCTTCACCAAAGCCACCCTTTTCGTTCGCAGATGACAAACTTACCAACTCAAGATTCTCATTGGGATTTTCTCACAAGACAAGGTATCCCAAAATACCAATGTTCTCTAAGGAAACGATCAACAAAGGATCACCTACGCACTTTGTCAACGCGAGGACATAAAACACCGAATGAATGGAGCTCATACTAGAAGGAAAGTTCAATTCAACTTGGACCCTTATTGGGAGAACCATCCCTTTAGCCGCTCAAGGGACCTTCATCCCGTATAATGACAAACTCATTAGGGAAGGTACGACCTTAGGGCCCAATAATCTAAGAAAGCATAGCACGAACGCAATTGATTCACCATCAATTGACATCAAATATAATTATCTGTACCTCTATCAATCAACAAGGCATTCTTTATCAATGATAGTTATTACACACTCTTGATAAACTCCTTACAATCACTGAGTCTCTTATCGATGAAGAAATAGAAAAAGGAGATCAAATGATGCAGAACCAAATTGAAACCAACATTCACAGATGAGGTCCAATATACCAAGTGAAGCATATGCATACATACCATGAAGAAAGAGTATTCAACAAACCAATAACAACATTCAGAGAAGCCTCATACTCCTAGTGAGTAAAAAGTGCATATAAGTGACTTTGGCCAGTGCTAGTACCAGGAACAGAAGTAGAGATAGCACCCTTTGGGGCAAAAGTAGAAGAAGTAGCAACAGAGGACCTATTAGCCCAAGAAGACACTTGAGAGGGGCACTCTCATTGTATGTGCCCGGTCTGAACACAATGGTAACATTTTTCTATCCCTATCTCACACTGACGATGAGGAAATCTGACCACAGAATCTACAAGAAGGGCGAGACAGAGCCGATTGGGCATCATTATTCTGAACTTAGGCACCCCTGGGTGCCAAAGCTATAAAATTGATAACTGACATCCTTTGTCTTGCCCAAGTGCCAGCACTAATAGAAAACTCCTATTGCTTGTGACCCAATTAACCATATACAAAACACCAATTCTTTTTTATCTCGCCATAACAATAGTATGATAGACCGCAGAACCAATAAGGAGAATACTGAGTATAAATTAGGCCCCACTGACATTTTAGTAGCGATCATTAGTCATGGAGTAAAAACTAGGACCCACCTAATACCTTCTCCTGAACTACTTTCCACCAACCTGATCCAACCGAGCGAAGAAACCTATCTTTTCAAGGAAACTTAGGAGAAGTATCACCCTCAATAGAGAAGTTAGTGGGAATAAGTGAAACCCTAATAGTATGGTCAGATTTCATGACCCTAGCCCAAGTCTGAAGCCCAAAAGATTAATGAACTTCATTCATAGGGCCCTCAGTAGGAACCAAAGGGTTTGCTTGGGTCTCAAATCTCCTTTGAGGCATGATCTAAAAGTTAGCAGATAGAATCAGAGGAATTCAAGACCTTAGACTCTATAGCTTGAGATTGAAACACAAGAAAGGGAAACATTTCCTAAAATGCCTCATAGCCTCTCTTTTATAAGTGGCGCGCTTCACACCCATAAAAAAATTCTACTCAACACAACAATTTGAACACCCAACTGACCATGAATGTAGGATTAATACTAACTTGACATGACTTAAACTTTGGGCCATGTCATATAGGCACCTTAAGCTCACATGAACTGGAGGTTGCCTCGATAACCCTACCTAAACATCAACAATTATTAACAAGGGTCAAAAGGATTCCGACCATCTGATAAGATAGTAAAAATGTAAGACTAATAGTCAAGTGCTAGAAAATATCTACCATTTTATTAATAACAATAGTCTAGCCAATATGCCCAAGTACATAGTCATTCACAATGCCTCTATACAAAATTGATGTCTATAAAAGTATATGTTGGGACAATCCCCCGACAATAGCCAAACCAAGTCCAAAAGAGACTAAGTTTAAAGATAAGATACCAAGAGAGAAATGTCTTTCGAAGAAAGAAAGGTCACCACTTCAAGTCATAGCACGAACTGCCTAGATCTAAAAGTCACTATGCGGGAAAAGAAAAAATATCTCCAGGACCTACATTGCGTGGGGACGTAGTAACTAAGGATGGTTAGCGGTTGGAACGCTAGCATATAACTTAAGAATAAGGATAAAATAGTATGTTTGATCAATCCATGTCAATCTATATCATGCAATCACATTAACATAAGAATAGGCATATAGATTAGACATATACATATAGTAATACATCAAGTCAAATCATGAAACAAGTCATAATTATAATTTATGACATATTCGTTCATGAGATAAGGGATGAAGAACTACTAACCTTTCATCCTTATATTTTAGACACAATGAGCTCCCACAATATATTAAACAAGAACCTCAAACCAACCACCTTATGTAGTAAGTGGACGGGACCTCGAACCAATGGTAGGTGGATTTGGGGAACTGCAACCAATGGTAAGTGGAGTAGGGCCACGAACCAACATATCTCATATGGTAAGTGGATGGGACCTTGAACCAATGGTAGGTGGACTTGGGGTCCTCCAACAAATGTTAAATAGACTAGGTCCATGAACCGACACATCTCATATGGTAAATGGATGGGTCCTGGAACCAATGGTAGGTGGACTTGGGGACCTCCAACCAATGGTAAGTGAACTAGGTCCATGAACCAACACACTTCCACACATGCACGATTACCCATTCAATTTGTCACATAAGGGCTTAATTAATTCAAGGCATTCTAGCCATCTAGGCCACACATCAACACATAGATAACCACATGGTCTTTACCAGCTCATTTGGCCATTGCTCACATGGTTAGGCCAAGGACTTTGTTCATAACATAATGTAAGTTCATTCATAGTCATATAGACTCTTACCAACAACCATTTATCCTTATTTATCTTATACACACCTTCTATTCAAACACATTTCGAGTTCATACTTTAGGGATTATATCTATTTAATAAACCGACCATCAAGGATATATATTTAGTCATCATGTATCCAAAAAGTCCTTTACCAACCATTTACCAAGCATTCACATGCATTCAATTCCACACATAAGGGCTTTCAGACATTTAAACAAATTTTACACTTTACATAAACATATGGCCCTTATGAGGGCCTTCATTATTCAACCTCTTTCAATAGGCCAATGCCTTAACTCATTTCATCACACATTTTAAGTTATGGTCATAATGAACCACATGAACTATTCCCTTTTTATTAGCAAGGCTATACTAAATTCTTACCATATTTAGGCCCAACACACACATCAAGTTCATTTCATGCTTAGGGTTATAACCTCTTGTTAGTCATTGACCCACCAATTTCATCTATTACACCATACATGGATCACAGTGATTTTACAACATCATTTATCTATAAATCATACTAATTTGGTCCACTACCCTAACTTAATATACTAATAATATGTAACTAGTCATTTCACTTAGACATTTTCACAAACACCTTATGTGCGTACCTTTAACAAGGCCATTTTCATGGTAGAAATCTTTAGAACTAGGATTCTTCAAGATCCTCATGTTAAAAAAATATACAAAAAGCACCCTCATATGCAATATACCACCAATAACATGAATCAACACAAATATAAGCAAGATTCATCATTATTCATTGTTAGGTAACAAAACCTTTTTCTTTTGATCCAAAACCACCATGTACACTTACTAATCCAAGTGTGAAATACATGGGTTTAGAGTTATTTAAAGAGCATAAGAGATACATTCCTTAAATAAGATAACACACCAACAATCTTGACTCTCTTTCTTGCCATAAGCTGAACACCTCCAAACCCTAGCGTCCAATCTTGCTTCCAAGAGCCTTTAGAGTGTTTTGAGTATTTAAGTCTTGCCAATGAAGACTTAAGAGGATACCATGACTTATATAGGTCAAGGAATTAGGGTTTTAGGCAAGAGAAATGACCAAAAGGTCTTTGGTTAAATGCTGGAAAACACACACATGCAGGGGTACGACTCCCTTTCATGGTTCACTTGGCAATCATAACCTAGGGTAAGAGTGATACCCTAACTCATCCCTAGCCTTATCCTAGCTTAAACACACTATTGTGGGTAGGAAAAGGGACCTTTGAGTCATAACCAATGGTACCACTCACCCTCCAATCGTGAACTAAAGTCCTGAAAAAAATAGTCCACACTAAGTTTGAGACTTTACTCCATACGGTTGACTAGTTTATGACTCATAAGCTTGGTTACGACCAAGGAAAGACCTTGTACTAAGGAGAACATTATTATAACCTAACATACTATCTAGGATATGAAAGGGGAGGGCATAGTGGGTACGATTCATAGCCTTGTGTATGACTTAAGTACCCCCAACAGTATCCACTCCAGAGACATCCAAAGTTGATGTTTTCTCAATGGTTTCAAGGTATAAGTGTTTCAATTCTCTCTCTATCATGGATAGGTGAGTATATATACAAGTCAACACCTTATTATCCACCAAATAAGCCCTTAAACAAGATCAAAACAACACACAACAAGGATACAACACAACACACATCATGATCCTTACCAATCAACCAAGGATTTTTACAAGACCATATTCTTGGGTGTTTCGCTGACCCCAACTGGCTGACCAAATACTGTCGGAGACACTACCAACTAAAATGACCATATTCCCCATAATTATAATTACCTTAGGAGCTTAAAGTTGGCGAGAAACACATGTTAACTCTGTTTGAATAAAAAACTCACATTTAGGACACTCCTTAGACCAATGAACAATCTCATCACAACCAAAATAGGCTTTGAATCCTCTAAGGTACTACACTTACTAATCTAAAATGACCAGTAGAGCTTAAAGATCTATGTCAAACACTCCAAAAGTTTTTGTGAGAACTTTTCCTACTATGACCACTAAGACAAATCTAAGAACCCCTTATAGTATGAGGCACTACTTGAATGGAATTTACAAGTTGCAAGTGAAGATGATCCTTGCCGGGAGGATCCCTACTCCCAAATAGAATACAAATGATATTCTGTTGATAACATAGCCTCTTACCTATACTTTCACATGTCCTAATAAATTCTCTCTGTGAGTCTCTTGCATGGTCAACAACCTAAGAAAAAAAGACTTTATTTCTATCAAATACTCTGATGCCAAATAGAGTGGCAAAGGTAATCCTTGAATAAATCAACATACCATCTTATGCTCTAAAGGATATACCATAGGAGTATGTTTGACCCTGTCAAGAAACCCAATCTAATACTCTTAAACTAACAAGGAACCCTGTTGAACACCAACAAACCTAACTCTGGCCTGAGAACTGCTCAATGCTCCCCGAAGAGAGATGTGTGCACCATCTCTATCCTACCAAGAGTATGATTGTTCATTATATGGTGGTCAAGATGGACATTGGAGTGATTGCCCAAATTCCCCCTCCCCCTATTATGCTAACCCAAATTCTAGTTCTTCTTATGAGTTTGATAGGTCTTAGGGTCAAGAAAAGGAAAAATGAAGAATCGAGAAGAGTGGTATTGAAGCTATGTTTCAATGAATGTTGTATCTCTAGAAAGAAACGTAGAATATCATATGTGATATGTTTCAAGACATGAAGACAATCATTCATGAGGAGATAGATATAGAGGTCAATCATTCAAAGCATTCTTCTATATTATGTTTAGATGATATCTTGTCTATGGAATCATTTAAAATAATGGAAGTGTGTGAAAATAAGGAGCAAGAACCCTATATTGATGTTGACCTTAATGCTGAGCAACCCTCAGTTATTTCCCAACCAACCGAACCAACCATGGGAGATGATTCTAAGATTGAGGACATGGTGCTAGAGGCAAAACAAGAAACAAAGAAAATCTCTAATAACGACTCTAGCCTAATTCAAAGTGAAAATGTCAAGAAGTTGAATAAAAGTGAGTGTGTATTAGATAGTGTAAATTTTAAAGTAGGATTGATTGGGCCTCATTCAAAGCACTTTTCTACATTATGTTTAGATTATATCTTATCTGTGTAATCATTTAAAATAGTAGAAGAGTGTGAAGATAAGGAACAAGAATCCTATATTCTTGATTTTATATTAGACAAGCAACATAAAAAAACACTTCACTTTAAGGAAGAGTGTTTTACCACCCTCAATCCATTTCTCAATTTCTTAATTTTTGTACCACCACCTACGAGTGAGGTAAGAAGATAGACTCTAAGTTGGGGTTGAAATTCATATCCTCAAGGTGGAGGAAAAAATTGAGTTGGGTCATGTCGCGATACTAAATTAGGCGCTTCTTGGGAGGAAACCCAAGGTATTTTGTTATTTTTATTTGTGTAATGTGATTGACATCAGATCTTTGTACCCATGGTGCCACAGGTATATTTCTAACTCTCTTGTTTTGGTTTGACGCATTGACGACATTGCATGATTTTAAATTGAGGGTGGGACTACTTATAAGTGTTGATGTCCTCTTGGGGTTTTTGTTGTTGTGCCTTTTTTACTTGAAGACTTGTTCCTAGAAGAGCTGGCATGTTTAGGTGTATTATGATTTGTTGTAAAATGTTGTAGTTGACTGGGAGAAATACAAGTACCTTAGGTAGTTAATATGTTTTTGTTAATTTTTAAACACCTCTCCAATGGTCTATTTAATAACTGTGCGATATGTATTTAGGTGTGACCATTGTGCATCTTGTTATGGCGTTTGTACTATTGACATGATAACCATTGCAAAACAATTGCATGAACCGAATGGGTAGTAGCTTGTGGTGTACCTCTGTACCATGTATGTGTGAGATTCTACCTAGTTCCCATTGTATGTTAAATTTAGAACTTACACGATTAGTCTTGCCTTGGTTATAGGATAGCGGTTAGGAGAGGATCATAGGTTGTTGTTGATATTAGTCCACTTTTAGCCTAAATGACCTTCCATGTGTGAATAATATCCCTTGATCCTAATTTTGAGCCTAAATACCTATTCTTTTTATTATACCTATCACATTTCCATTTGTATCACAATGAACCTGTTTTGGCCCTAGTCCTCCTTGGACATTGTGTACTTTGACTTAGGCAAATAGCCTAAGTTGAGGGTGGCTGTCATAGGGGTGCATGGTGTAAAGTGAGTATGAATAAGGGTAAAAAAAAATATGCAAGGCTGGGTGTGATAGAAAAAGAATGAAAAAAGGAAAAGTTGTGAAAAAAAGAAAATGAATGAATAAAATATGCACCCAGCTTGAATGTACTTTAATCAAGAAAGGGAGAAATAAGGTAAAGGTTGATAAGTGTTGTTCCAAGGAGGCTTATTTACTTTAAATATACTTGTGTATAATACAATCCCCAAGCCTACATTACAAGCTGAAGAAAAGTCCTATAGTAATCTTAACTTAACTGTCCGAAAGCTTCGGTAATGAAAATAAGGGCAAGCTTATGGTATTTGGCATACATTGACTAAAACCTCTTTCTGAGAGTGAGTGACTCTTGACCATCCCCATATTGACATGCTTGGTTCACATATGAGTGAGGAGGGACCTCTTTGTTGTAAGGGTACACTGGTTCCGTTGCTAGTTGCTAACTGATTTGGATAGTGTAATCTTGGTACATGTATGGTTGTTGTTGCTGAATTGATGTCATAGCTTGATTCCTGTGTGTCACATTGTTGTTCTTCAACAATATGCATAGTTATTGTTTTTTTCAAATTAATTGACCTTGGAGATAGGGAAGATGTTTTTAGCTAAAATGGATGATTGGCTGCCAAATGTGCTTTGTATCCTATTAGTTATGTTTTAGTTGCTTGAGGACAAGCTATTGTTTAAAACAACCAAAAACGACAAAATTTGCTTAAGACTTTGCAATTATTC
>NC_061119.1:113988085-114034058 GCF_002878395.1 Capsicum annuum
GAATAATTGCAAAGTCTTAAGCAAATTTTGTCGTTTTTGGTTGTTTTCTCTTTGATATTGCAGTAAAAGTCAAAATGTAAGCGAACCAGCAATAATGGAAGTAAAAGAGTTGATTTCTGAGCAAGTAGAGAGAGAAGTGTAGCTGACGACTTATCTGATAAGTCATCAGCCTTATGATAAGCTATTAGAGTTGCCTTTAGCCTTAGATAGAGAATGAGCTTCAGCTGGAATTCATGACAACATCTGTGATAGGCCGTCAGAAGTGTGATAAGCTGTTAGGATCATCATTAGTCTTAGGCAGGGAATGGAATTTGAAGTGAATAATTGATGACGTCTGTTATAAGTCGTCAAAGGTCTGATAAGCCATCGTGCCTCATCGTTAACCTAAGGCAGAGATTGTTAAAAGTAAAGAGGAGCTGACGATATTCCTAATAAGTTATGAGACTCCTTATAAGCCATCACCCGCGACGTCATCTGTACCAGAAAAAAGGCTATGCTCTATGATTTTGTTTTCATAATTAGGCTGAAGTATTTAAGGACAAGTTCTAGGGTTTTCATAAAAAGAGAGAGAAATGGCTGGAACTTATTTCAAAAGGAGTTTACCTCTCTTTGGGGGCTCTTAACTTAGAATTTAATTTTCAACTCTTTTATTTGGTTATGGGAATTTTCTCTTGAACTTGGAAGAGAATCACCTTCAGACTTTGTCTTTTGTAAGTTTAATTACTTTGAATGATGAATATAATTATTTCTATCTCTTTCTTTTTCATGTGGCACTAAAATCCACAACTAGGGTTGTGGGATCTATGATTATTCCTTCATAGATTTAATAGCTGGTTAAGTTTTGAGTGATTGTGGGGACATCTTGATAATTCCTTTGTTATGATTATTATTTATTGGTTGAAAACAATAGATCCCTCCTTATATTGATTTGCTTGAATTGAGAAATTGTAATACCCCATATTTTTTTTCTAGCTAATTTCATCTCAAGAATTCCTAGTATTAGCTTCTAAATTTAATAATGACTATTCCATGAGGAATTTTCAAGATTTTTACTTTTTGTCATGTGGGAAATTCAATAAGCTTTCTATCGATATAAGATTCACCCAAATCCGATAACTGGGTCAGAAGTTATGACTATTTTGAGTTTCCATCGTAAAATAGTGCCATATTAGTCAGTGACACGCCACGCCAAAAGTGGAAATGGCATTTGGCAAATTCCAGCAGGGGGTCTGCGATTATGGTGCATCAGGCCAGGGCCCAAATTTAGAATTGTCCATTTATCAGTGTCTCAGCGCTATTTCCCCTACATCGCGCCAAAGTTCCAGGTCACAAAGGAAGTGGCAACGTGATGGCAACGTGTCGCACCATCTCTTAGTTTCCTAATTGTCAAATTCCAGTGACATGGCATGATAGTGCCGAGTCGCACCAGGGGTTCAGTTCGGAAAAATTTTACTGAAATTAAATGACACGTCCAAGGTTAAAAGGGCCAACTTCCCACCCCTATTTAAGCCCTTTAATACGTGATTCATCCACTTTTCACCTAAAATACGCTCTCTTCTCTCAAAAACCTCTCAAGAACAAGCTAGAGTTTTCATAGAAGATCCAATTCCAAGAAATTTTCACCGTCAATCTTCACGAACCCTAATCTTCCAAAAATTCATCCATAATTCTTCAAGATTTCTTCAAGAATCAAGTTCCTCATAGTGTGGGCTTCGAGAATTATTTATTACAAGTGCGGATAGAGTCTCAAGCATTAGAATTCATCCAATTTCAAAGATTAAGGTATGTAAGAAGCTCAAGAACCCTTTTCAAAACTCAAAGATTTTTATGTTTATGAGTTGTTAATGATTTGTATGAGTTAAAATTGATGTTCAATGTGTTGTTGAGTTTTGATTGATGTTTGTTTATAAGATTCATGATCCTTAAGCCAAGTAGGTGCAATCTATGTGATATTTGTGATAAATCTTCTTTATGTTGCTTTCTATGTGATGTGTTCATGTCAAATGGGTGTAGAAATGGTTGAATAAGCGAAGCATGTTCTCCCTAGGTTCGATAAAGAGTTTAGGTGAAGCATAAGGTCTATTGTAGCATGTTGAAGATGAAACCCAAATTGTGAGTTAGTTTATGAATGCCTAGTGTTTGATAAAATGCCTAAGTAAATGAATTATTCCATGATAGTATGAAGTTTTCTCAAGCCATGTGATATCCAAACACATGTCAAGATTGATATAGGTATGAAATAGTTGAGGTAAAACCTTGTTGAATAGAGTACAATCTAGTAGCATGTTTCCCCTACGTTATTATATGATTACGTTTTCGAAATGCTTAAAGTGACCCCTTGGCGACTGTGATAATCAATAAGATATTTGTGATCGTTAAATGCTCGAGGTGATTTCTTAAATGATTATGATGATGAATGAATGATTATGATGATGCATGAATGATTGTGATGATATATGAACGATCATGATGATGAATGAATGATTATGCTTGACTTTTATACTATCGAGTCCTGGGGTATTTATACCCGATAATAGAGCTGTTGTCTAGATCCCATATTAGTTTCTCAATAATACCAGTCAAGCCATGATTCTCAGAACTCAGTGAACTATAGAACTCTGTATCCGCAGACAAGTACAGAACTTAAGAAAGCTCAATAATCTAAGTTATCTCTGTAATATCCGTATCATTGGTAACCTAGCCCCAGCCCTATAATCAGCTCAGAACTAATAGTATTCAAGTGGTTCAATTTTAATCTCAAAAGCGATTCGAGTAATCTATTTAAGCTCTGTATCATCAGTCAGATACCACGATTTGATACCTTTTCCGTCAGATACGGAACTAAGTAATCTCAGTGTAACTCAGTCAGATCTTTTGAGAAACATGATTAGTATTAGATTCAGTTCAGTTATGTTCAGTTAAGAATTCAGTTTAGAGTCTTTTAGTTGGGAGTAGAAGATAGCACCGAGTGAGAAAAGGGATGGCGGCTCTTCCTTTAGAGAGGCCAAGTCGCTAGGAGCAATCCCTGAACTCCAGAACTGCGTAGCCAGTGCAGGATACAAAAGTCCCTGTAAGTAGAGGTTGTCACTATCAGAGAGGTTTGATGATTATATTACCTCAGGCTGACTTTCTACGAGGGTTATCCCATCAGAGAGGCTTAACCAGAGAGGTCTTTACCCGTGGCACGGTATTGACACCCTTCCAACTGGGGTTACAGGTTGGACCCTACCTATAGTAGGTTGGGGCATGTCGGTTAAGTAACTACTTCCCACAGTTGCAGTTTCAGTATCAATCTTCAAAAATTAGGACTGTGTGGTACAGTCCTCTATCTCAGTAAGGAATTCAGATAGTTCCATTGATTCATGGACCATCCTATCAGATAGGCTTGGTCTCATATATAGATTCTTATTATCATATCTAGAGATATCCCGTCAGAGAGGCTTGATCTTAGTCTCACTCCATGTTGAGTATTCTTATTAACATATCTAGAGATCTCCCGTCAGATAGGCTTGACCTCCATCTCAGATTCTATTGAGTATTTTTATTGTCAGATTCAGACATGATCATGCTTCTTATCATTAATAATCACTTCCAGAATAATATGTTAGAAAATTTGATCTCTAATCCTGTTAGTTGAAATCAGTAAGCTTAGAATTTAGTCCTTGATATGAGTACATCCAGACTCTTAGTTATCAGTATCAGCTGAGTCAATGATTCAGTATCTCAGTGTCAGTAGTGAGTTCATTCTACAGTAAAATGGTATCCGGGTTTTAGTATCTAGAGTTGCGATGATTGTGTTCAAGGTTTGTGCATTCATATATATGTTCTCATGCGGTATCTTCATGAGTATTCAGTGTAGATATTGTGCATGCATGAGCCCTTGCATTAGCCTACCTCGTCTATATACTTGGTACATTCCTGTACTGATGTATTTGCGCTATTGTGTTTTATTTGACACGGTAAGTTTAGAGGCACAGGATCCAGAGTATCCTCAGCAGTTCAGTCCTAGTCAGCAGCAGTAGCAGTGAGTCCTCTTCTTTTGAGAACGAATCTCAGTTTACTATTATTGCTTTAGACTTTTTTTATTTTCAGTTGAGGGAGTTAGTTGGGGACCTGTCCCTTCAACTCTACAGTTCAAATAGTTTAGAGGCTTTTCAAACGGATGTATTAGTATTTAGTTTTTCTGTATTATGAGTATTAATAGATGTGTTGAACCTTATGGCTAGTTTCTACATTTATTCAGATATTATGCAGTTTACAGGTACAGATATCAATAAAGGGTTAACTTGTGGTCCTTCGGGGTCATAAGCACCGGGTGACATCTCCGGATGGGATATCGAAGCGTTACAAACTTGGTATCAAAGTCTAAGGTTCAAGAGTGTCCTAGGGAGTCTAAAAAGCCGCATCTAGTAGAGTATTATGCATGGGTGTGTAGCATACCACATTTATGTACAAGAGGCTACAGGATGTTCTTAAGAGCAATTTCCCTTCTTTCAGTGATTATTTCATGCGAGTGAGCATCAGCTCAAGTTGGTTCTCAGTATAATCCACTTGTTTTTTCAAATTACAAAGTATGCCTCCTCACAAAGATTTTGTCCGTGGGGTTGATGACCAGCCCCCACAGCCAGTAGATCCTAAGAATGAGAGTGTGTCACATGTAGAGTTTCGGGTAGCTTTTCAGGCACTAGCACAAGCTATGACTAGTGTTCAGGGCAATCGTTAGGTTGCAACCCCCCTCAGTAAGATGGGGACTCGGCCGTAGCCAGAATTAGAAGTTTCACAATTCTTTAGGTCAGTAGTAGGTGAGGACCCACAGCTTTATCTAGAGGAGGTAAAGAAGATCACCCAGATTATGCATGTTTCTGAGAAGGAGAGTGTTGAGTTAGCATCTTATACGTTGAGGGATGTTGCTCATGATTTGGTAGTAATGTGGGAGAAGAGTAGAGGGAAGAATGCAGCTCCTATGACTTGGCTAGAGTTTCAGAGTACCTTTCTAGATAGGTTTTTCCCGCTAGAGATGAGAGAGGATAAGGTAGAAGAGTTCATGAACCTAAGTCAAGGTTCTATGACCGTAAAAGAGTATTTTCTTAAGTTTAACCAATTAGCTAAGTATGCTCCTGACTTAGTAGCTGACCCTAGAGCGAGTATGAGTAAGTTTGTGACTGGTGTATCCGGGTTAATACTGAAAGAGTGTAGGACTACTATACTTTATAGAGATATGGACCTTACAAGACTGATGATGTATGTGCAGCAGATTGAGGTGGATAAGATGAAGGAAAGAGAGAGAGTGAGTAAAAGGGCCAAGATAGGTAGTCGTGGTTTCTCGTAATCAGGGTCTCGAGGTGGTGGTAGTTCTCAGTATGGTCGGAGACTTTTAGTCCCAGCTCCATCTTCAACTAGTGTACTCCACCTATGTTTAGGGGTGTCAGATCTGAGGGAGCGCCAAGCTCTAAAACCTAGAGTAGTACTAGTGGTGTTCGTACCCATCCGCGTTGTGGAAAGTATGGCAGGTGACACCAAGGTGTGTGTAGAGCCGGTAGTGATGTGTGTTTTGGTTGTGGTGATCCAGGCCATAGAATGCAAGAATGTAGGGTGCTGACACAAAGGGGTAGACCCCATGCGTTTCAGGCTTGCCTTGATCGGGAAAGATTCCCTGAAATATAACCGGGTATGTTATGAGCCCTTTATCTTTATGACATGCATTGATAGATCCTTTGCTCCCATTTTGAGCTTATATGTTAGCATGAGTCATGCATGAGTTTTAGATCTTGATCGGTCAATTATGACCCATTCTGTAGGTGCCCCACGCACCGCCCCAGTATTTCAGCAAAGTGAGTTTAGAAGGACATAGAGTCCCAAGGGGGAGATACCCTATAGTATTATGATGTTGCATGCCATTAGATTCATCCCGCTGCATGTTCAAATTTTCTTTATAAATTTAGCATCAGTCGTTATTGCCTTGTCAAGTCGTGCTTTTGAAAGTCAACTTAGCTGAACATTCATGCATTAGATATGCGCATTTGAATTATCTTTCCAACGATACCAATTTAATCAAAAACTGATATCAAAGCATAGAGTTATTCCCATTTTACTCCAGCATGTCTGGCTGGGAAACTGGTGACGACAATTGTGACAAGTCGTCACACCCGTGATGGCGTATCACCAATGTCGTCAGACTTGGGTAGATTTCAGACCCTAGAGACGATATTTTGTGACAAGCCGCCACGCCCGTGATGGCCTATCACCAATATCATCAACCTTAACTAGAAACTCAAAATTTCACCCTTTTGTGACAACAATTCATGACGGCCTATTACCAACTTGATGGCTTGTCACAGATGTCATCAGCTATTTTTTTCAGCAATTTAAGGACATTTCTGCAAGGGTATTTTTGTCATTTTCCACCTTTTGGAGGTCTCTATAAATATGTGCATCCACCTATAAACCCTAATTTCTCCATCTTCTCTCTTAATTCTCTTAAGAAGATATAACTAGGGTTTCATTCAAGAACCCTAATCTTCCAAAAATTCATCCATAATTCTTCAAGATTTCTTCAAAAATCAAGTCCCTCATAGTGTGGGCTTCAAGAATTATTTATTACAAGTGCGAATAGAGTCTCAAGCATTAGAATTCATCCAATTTCAAAGATTAAGGTATGTAGATGTTGATTCTTGGGTCCCTTTCATCCAAGAAGCTCAAGAACCCATTTCAATACTCAAATATTTTTATGTCTATGATTTAATGATTTGTATGAGTTTAAATTAATGTTCAATGTGTTGTTGAGTTTTGATTTATGTTTGTTTACAAGATTCATGAGCCTTAACCTTAGTAGGTGGAATCCATGTGATATTTGTGATGAATCTTCCTTATGTTGTTTTCTATGTGATGTGTTCATGTCAAATGGGTGTATAAATGGTTGAATAAGTGAGCCATGTTCCCCCTAGGTTTGATAAAGAGCTTAGGTGAAGCATAAGGGCCATTGTAGCATGTTGAAGATGAAACCCCAAATTGTGAGTTAGTTTATGCATGCCTAATGTTTGATAAAATGCCAAGTGAATGAATTATTCCATGATAGTATGAAGTTTCCTCAGGCAATGTGATATCCAAACACATGCCAAGATTGATATAGGTATGAAATAGTTGAGGTAAAACCTTTTTGAATGGAGTACAATCTAGTAGCATGTTTCCCGTACATTATTATATGATTATATTTTCGAAATGCTTAAAGTGAACCCTTGGCAACTGTGATGATGAATAAGATGTTTGTGTCCGATCTTCATGGATATGTATTTAGTCATTATGTGTCCAACAAGGCCTTTACCAACCATTTACCAAGCATTCACCTGAATTCAATTCCACACATAAGGGCTTTAACACATTTAACCAAATTCAACACTTTATATGATCATATGGCCCTCAGGGAGCCTTCATTGTTCAACCCTTTTCAATAGGCGAATGCCTTAACACATTTCATCAAACCTTTCAAGTTATGGTTATCATGACCTACATGAACTATTCCATTTTTATTAGAAAGCTTATACCACCTTCTTACCATATTTTAGTCCAACATACACATCAAGTTTATTTTTATTTTTAGGGTTTTAACCCGTCATTAGTCATTAACCCAATAATATCATCTATTAAACCGTACATGGCTCACAATACTTTTACAACATCATTTATTAATCAATCATACTCATTTGGGGCATTGCCCGAACTAAATTTACTATTAACATGTAACTAGTTATTTTACTTAGACATTTTCACAAAAACCTTGTGTGCATACCTTTAACAAGGTCATTTTCATGATAAAAATCATTAGAACTAGGGTTCTTCAAATTCCTCATGTTAAATAACATACCACAAGCACCCACATGTGCAATCTACTATCAATAACATGCATCAACGCAAATATAAGAAAGATTCATCATTATTCATTGTTAGGTAAACTTACTAATCCTAGTGTGAAATACATAGGTTCAAGGTTATATAAAGAGTGGAAGACATACATGCCTTAAAAAAGATAACACACCAATAATCTTGACTCTCCTTCTTACCACAAGATGAACACCTCCTAACCCTAGCCTCAAATCTTGTTTCCAAGAGCATTTAGAGTGTTTAGAGTGTTTAAATAATGTCAATAGAGACTTAAAAACCTACCATGACTTATATAGGTCAAGTAAAATAACCAAAAGGTCCTTGGTTAAAAGCTCAAAAACACACACATGCAGGGGTACGACTCCTTTTCATGGTTCACTTGGCAATCATAACCTAGGGTACGAATGGTACCCTAACTCATACCCTAGCCTTCTGCTAGGTCAAATACACTATTGTGGGTACAAAAAGGGACCTTTGAGTCATAACCAAGGGTATGACTCACCCTCCAATCATGAGCTTAAGTTGTGACCAAAATAGTCTTTTCTAGGTTTGAGACTTCACTCCATACGGTTGACTAGTATACGACTAATAAACTTAATTACGACCAAGGAATGACCTTTTTGTAAGGAGAAAAGTATAATAACCTAACATACTCTCTAGGATACGAAAAGGGAGGTCATTATGGGTAAGCATAGTGACCTAAGGTATGACTCAAGTACCCCTGAACCGTATCCACTCAAGAGACATCCAAAGTTGATGTTTTCTCAGTGGTTCCATGGTCTAAGTGTTTCAATTCTCTATCACACATGGATAGATGAGTATAGATACAAGTTAACACCTTATTATGCACCAAATAATCCCTTAAAAAAGATCAGAACAACAAGAAACAAGGATACAACACAACACACATCATGATCCTTACAAATCAACTAAGGATTTTTGCAAGGCCATCTTCTTAGGTGTTTCATTCTCCCACACTTTGGATCATTCGCCTGCGAATGATGGTTAAAACAAACTCATTCTCAATTTAACACACTAGCACTAATAAAAACAATCTTTACACAACTGAGAACAAGGCCCACAACAAGGATACAATCCCACACATATTATGGTCATTATTAATCAATCGCTTCATTTCAATATCCTTGGAATTTCATCCCACAACTTATCAAAAACACTTTATCAACTCAAATCTTAAGGGCTTAAACCCTATGACTTTCAAAGATATAAAGCAAATTAAGCATTGGGAACTGAATCCCTTGTTTAAGAAAGGCATGAATTAATCACAAGCATCGGGGGTTTCAATTACCTATCGAAGACATTGACCAATCAGGAATACAGACACACATCTCAATCATAAGTTCTTGAAATGAAACACAATTGTAGATACTTGGACTTTACATCCCCTTCCACCTCCTAAGTAGCTTTCTCGGACTATTGGTTCCTTCATAGAAACTTCACCGAAGTCACCCTTTTACTTTGCATATGGCAAACTTACCAACTCAAGATTCTCACCGGGGATTTCTCATAAGACAATAAGGCCCAAAATACCAACGTCCTCTAAAGGAATGACAAATAAAGGATCATCTATGCATTTTTTCATTGCGGGGACATGGAACACCAGATGAATTGGGCTCATGCTAGAGGGCAAGTTCAATTCAACTTGGACCCTTATTAGGAGAACCATCCCTCTAGCTACTCAAGGGACCTTTATACCATACAATGACAAACTCATTAGGGAAAGCACGACCTTAGCGATCAATAATCTAAGAAAGCATAGCGCCAATGCAATCTATTCACCCTCAATTGACATAAAACACAATTATGTCTACCTCTATCAATCAACAAGGCTTTCTTTATCAACGATAGTTATTACACGCTCTATCAAGTGTCAACAGGATATCATCATAACATGTATCCACCATAATCTATCTGAACTAAAAGAGACCTAATAGGTGGGTAATGAGTAGGCTCGGCCAGCCTATAAATGGATGCTCAACTAACACAAATTTAGATATCAAGGCTTTACACAAGCTCTACACCTCACAGTTAAAATCTCAACACCAAAATTGAACTACTCGATCTCAACTATCCCAACCAATTTTATAGATGAGTAAGCATCCATTTTCTAAATTCTAGCACAACTTCCAAGTTGATTCACAAGAGTTAGTAACCCAAACTTGAGCCATAAATCTAAAACAATGCCAAATATCCAAATCAACCTTACTATCAGAAATTAGGTATATCTCCACTGGATCCTAATAGAGCCGTAAACAAAAATATAGTCGAAGGACAAAATCATAATAGAGGAAAATCAATAATTGAAGACATAAGCAGTTAACTCCACCTCCTATGAAGGGCATAATGCACCAAGGCATACCCAAGAACTCACCAAAGTTATAAATAGTAGTAGTGATTACCAAAACTCTAGAAACTCTTAGAAATGTAACCTTAGCTGGAAAATGGTCAATCTCGTACTCCATCTACAATAATGAATAACCATGGGCGCATATCACTAAGGATAAATACTTCATAAAGTCTCATTAGGCTGAATAAATGCTGAACAGAGAAATTTCTGAATCCATCCATTGTAAAACAACCTTAACCTAATTAAACCATGAATCACATCACATAAGAATAGAGTACCAATCCCAACATCAACGCCAAGGCCAAGATCACTATCCTAACATAAACTAAGCATATCAAGATAAGAAATTCCCAGTTGGCCAACTTAAGGAGAGATTATAGAAAAGAATCATCCATATCTACCACCATTAACTCAATTGGATCAATAATTATACCATAGAGAGAAAGGAGTATACAACTCCACATAAATATAAAATAGTACTTTTGATCAATCCTTGTCAATCCGATCATATGCAATCACATTAACATAAGAATAGGCATATAGAATACACATATACATATAGTAACACATCAAGTTAAATCATGAAACAAGTCGCAACAATATTTATGACACATTCATTCATGAGACAAGGGATGAAGAACTACTAACCTTCCACCCTTATATTTTAGCCACAATGAGCTCCCACAATATATTAAACAAAAACCTAAAACTAACCACCTTCTGTAGTAAGTGGACGGGACCTCGAACCAATATTTAGTGAACTTGGGGACCTACAACCAATGGTAAGTGGACTAGGGCAACGAACTAACACATCTCTTATGGTAAGTGGTAGGACCTCGAACCAATTATAGGTGGACCTGGGGACCTCTAACCAATGGTAATTGGACTAGGTCCACGAACCGATACATCTCATATGGTAAGTGGACAGGACCTCAAACCAATGGTGGGTGGACTTGGGGACCTCCAACCAATGGTAAGTGAACTAGGGCCATGAACCAACACACTTCTACACATGCACTATCACCCATTATATTTATCACATAAGGGCTCAATCAACTCAAGGCATTCTAGCCATCGAGGCCACACATCAACACATAGACAAACACATGGTCTTTACCAGCCCAAATGGCCATTGCTCACATGGGTAAGCAAAGGCCTTTGTTCGCAACACAATTCAAGTTTCTTCATAGTCATCTAGACTAATACCAACAACCATTCATCCTTATTTACTTATACACACCTTTTATTTAAACATAATTTGAGTTCATACTTTAGAGACTATGTCCATTTAGTAAACCGATCATCAAGGATAAGTATTTAGTCATCATGCATCCAACAAGGCCTTTACCAATAATTTATCGAGAATTCACATGCATTCAATTCTGCACATAAGGTCTTTAACATATTTAAACAAACTCAACACTTTATAAGATCATATGGCCCTCATAAGGGCTTTCATTGTTCAACCCCTTTCAATAGGTTAATGCCTTAACTTATTTCATCACATATTTCAAGCTATGGTTATAATGAACCACATGAACTATTCTCTTTTTATTATAAAGGCTATACTAACTTCTTACCACATTTAGGCCCAACAAACACATCAAGTTCATTTTTATGCTTAAGGTTTTAACCCCCTGTTTGTCATTAACCCAACAATATCATCTATTACACCATACATGGAACACAATACCTTTACAACATCATTTATCAATCAATCATACTCATTTGAACCTTTCCCTAACTCAATATACTAACAACATGTAACTAGTCATTTCACTTAGACATTTTCACAAACACCTTATGTGCATACCTTTAACAAGGTCATTTTCATTGTGAAAATCATTAGAACTAGGGTTAATCAAGATCCTCATGTTAAACAACATACAAAAAGCACCCACATATGCAATCTACCATCAATAACATTGATCAACACAAATATAAGCAAGATTCATCATTATTGACTGTTAGGTAACAAAACCTTTTTATTTTGATCCAAAACCACCATGTACACTTACTAATCCAAGTGTGAAATACTTGGGTTTAGTGTTATTTAAATAGGATATGATATATATTACTTAAGTAAGATGAAACACCAACAATCTTGACTCTCCTTCTTACCATAAGATGAACACCTTCAAACCCTAGCCTCCAATCTTGCTTCCAAGAGCCTTTAAAGTGTTTAGAGTGTTTAAGTATTGCCCATGAAGACTTAAGATGATACCATGACTTATATAGGTCAAGGACTTAGGATTTTAGGAAAGGGAAATGACCAAAATATCTTTGGTTAAATTCTGGAAAACACACACGTGTAGGGATATGACTCTCATTTACGGTTAACTTGGCAATCATAACCTAGGGTAAGAGTGGTACCCTAACTTGTTCTTAGACTTATCCTAGGTCAAACAAACTATTGTGGGTATGAAAAGGGACCTTTGAGTCATAACCAATGGTATTATTCACCCTTCAATCAAGAGCTTAAGTCGTAAGAAAAAGAGTTCACTCTAAGTTTGAGACTTTACTCTATACGGTTGACTAGTATACGACTCGTACTCTTGGTTACAACCAAGGAATGACCTTATCCTAAGAAGGACAGTATAATAACCTAACATACTATCTAGGATATAAAAGGGGAGGGCATGGTGGGTACGAGTCAAGACCTAGAGTACGACTCAAGTACCCCCAACTGTATCCACTCCAGAGATATCCAAAGTTGATGTTTCTCAATGGTTCTAAGGTCTAAGTGTTTCAATTCTATCTCTCTCATGGATAGGTGAGTATATATACAAGTTAACACTTTATTATGCACCAAATAATCCCTTAAAAAAGATCAAAACAACACACAACAAGGATTAAACATAGCACACATCATGATCCTTACCAATCAACTAAGGATTTTTGTAAGGCCACATTCTTAGGTGTTTTACTGACCCCAACTAGTTGACCAAATATTGTCAGAGACACTACCAACTAAAATGACCATCCTCCCCGCAATTATAATATACCTTAGGAGCTTAAAGCTGGCGAGAAACACATGTTAACTCTGTTTGAAGAAAAAAACTCACATCTAGGGCATTTCCTAGACCAATGAACAATCTCATCACAACCAAAATAGGCTCCAATACTCTGAGGTACTACACCCATTGATCCAAAATGACCGGTAGAGCTTAAAGATCTATGTCAAATACTCTAAAAGGTTTGGTGAGAACTTTGCCCGCTGTGACCACTAAGACAAATCTAAGAGCCACTTATAGTATGAGGCACTACTTGTGTGGAATTTACAGGTTACAAGTGAAGATGATCCTTTTTGAGAGGATCCCTACTCCTAAATAGAATACTAATGTTTCTATGTTGATAACATGGCCTCTTACCTCTACTTTCACATGTCCTAATAAATGCTCTTTGTCTGTCTCTTGCATAGTCAACAATCTAAGTGAAAAAAGACTCTATTCCTATCAAATTCTCTGATGCCAAATAGAGTGGCAAAGCTAATCCTTGAATAAATCTATACATCATCTCATGCTCTGAAGGATATATTATAGGAGTATGTTTGACCATGTCAAGAAACCCAATCTAATACTTTGAAACAGACAAGGAATCCTGTTGAACACCAAAAAAACTTAACTCTAGCTCGAGAACTGCTCAATTAACTGAATATCATCTCTAGCTATAAGTAATCTATAAAAAGACTCAAAATCCCCAACACTAAATCTTAAAAGGCTGAAGTAGTCACAAACTCTACTGGAGCCTGTTTAGGCCCCAAATCCTCTGGTTAGCACTGAAGATCTTTAATATTAGTCTTTAAGTCCCTAGCCCAATGCTGAGCTGAAGTTATAGAAATACTTATGAAGGTCTTGTCAGCACCCATCAATAAACTCATATCATCCATTTGGAATAGAATAGAGTCAAAAATATACTAGAGTTCATATAAATACTGACACACGACACGGAGTCAAGAATAAAATTTCCTAAAAATATACTATATCCTTCCAGAGATAGGATACAGATATCTTTTTTCCAATCAGCAAGACTCTGACATGTATCTTTTGTACTAACACACAGGTAAACCTGGATCTAATACCAATTTATCATGACCAAATTCTTAGATCATGATAAAACCTACTATAACCCACCAATAAGTAAGCCAACCCATATTCTGGAACAACTAGTAATGGACTATCAAAAGAAATAAATGAAAATAGTGGAATAAATATGATAAAAAAAACTAATACATATAAATCAGCCCCAAAATTGGGTGAAATTAGTACAAGAACTTCAAATACAATAAGTGTATAAAGTGAAATACAAAGTAAATATAAGTACAAGTCGTCTTTGAATACAACATAGAGATCAATCTAATCCATGAGAAGAAGAGCAGTAATACTTCAAATGCTAGAAGCTCACCTCCAAATCTTTGATTCATAGCTGCTCTACACGATGCACACAATAGCTGTGAGAACTCATACTATGATCTATAGATTATAAAAGTGTAGTATGAGTTCCAAACACATGGTACTCAATAGGCATCGATTAATGCAACTCCAAAGATAATGCAAGCATAAACAATATGTAACGAAGGAATATAATGTATAAGAAGTCATCCAAGAAACTAAAGATAAATAAGCTAGTAGGTCAATAAGGACAAATTATCCTATCATCGTGGTAATCATGATCTAAAGTGACACAGCGTATATCACTAGTCAATATACAAAGGTGGCGTGAATAAAAGTTATATAAAATTATACAAGGCAAAGAATGCATATATGACATGAATAAACAAGGAAGAGAGGGATATACAGTGACACCATATATATATATGTGTGTGCATGTGTGTGTGTGTATATATATATGTATATATAAGGGCTAACTCAAGATAATACCCTAAGTTAGCCAACCTAACATCTCAAAACATTCTAACCAAGTATGAAAGCTAGTACTAGCATAATCGAGGCCCTTAATCATAATGTCTAACCATGAGATAAATGTCCATTGTGAAATTTACTGTAAAAAAAGGGATCGAAATCATACCTATAACCTCAGTACTATTCTATAATCAACCTTCCACGAACTAACTATAGTAACAATAATGAAGTATTCAACTAGTCTGAACAAATAATACCTAACATGGACCACATAAGCCTGAAAGGTTCAATCAATAGTCATAGCCTATACCTATACAAACCCCTATAAGGACAATAAATATAAGCACCAAACAATATACTAGTGATAGGCAATGCATATGAATGAATGAATGAAAATTAAATCCATAATACCATATCTGATCCAAGTGCCATAACCTACCATATGTATACACCTCTTCCAACTCAATAGCTTGCAATGGAAGGACCTTTGGAAATCTCTCTACTTCAGCACGACGACTCACGAATGAAGGGGCCCCTAGGAGATTCAAGAATATTCATATACACTACCTGGTAACGATTCTAGATTCCAATCATCATCATTAATATAGTTCATCCAATAATAAAGAGATGTATATATAATTAGTGAGTGAACTCGAACCAAGATTAAAAGAGTATAAGCTTGTAAATCCATTGCTCGAGATCAATTCTGTGATTAAATCAACATAAAAGAGTAGAATAGGTTGGAATCTCTCATGGCCAGTAGTGGTAAAGGAGTGGATAAACCATAAACTAGAATTAATCTCGGTCAAATTTTCAAAATATAATCTTTAGTTTCAAACTCATAAATTTAATAAAAGGGTGGTACGATTCCCACTATAAAAGAATCCATTTTAAAAGTAAAAAGTGGAAATAAATCCTTTATTATAAAATAGCAGGAAATCAAGATTTTGGTTGGAATCATACCACTAAATGAGCATGGATGGTAGAAGAATATGCGTGCCATCACCAGTATCCAAACAACACATCCATAAGTATCTAAACATCTATAGACTAAGGCCACGTCCTTTATAAGGATATAATACTCACCTAAAGTCTAACTGGTATCGTAACTACAATCTCGAGCCTAATAGTATGCAACTAGCATAATAATAATACTATAATCTGAGAAAAAATGATCCAATTCACTAAGTCAAATAGCATGTCTTATAATAAAGGATCCTTAACATCAAACTATGGTAAACATGCTTATAATCTAGGGTACGATTCTACAGCCATACAAGTATTTCATATTAAGGTTCAGATCACCTTTATATCCCAACTCCTAAATTAGACTAGCTCATGGTATTTTAGTAATAAACATGTCCTATATTACCCTCCTCCCTTGTATGCAATCTATACTATACACCATCTCATGAAGAAAAGTAAACTGGAGCCTACCTAGAAGTAAAAATTGCAAGTCTTGAATCATTCACAGATCACTTGTCTTTTCTCCATAATCTTTAAACACTAGAACGCTATCAAATTAATAATCTACACATCGACAGAATTTGAAGAGAAAATAATAAAAATGACCAAGGAGTGTTGGGCTAACTTACCTTAGCTCCAATGGATAATTTCCCTATGCTACAAGATCTAAAATATAAGGGGAAATAATTGAGAAATGAATGGGAAATCTAGGTGAATAAGGGGGAATTTAACACCCCAGGTGCCTCTAAAGAAATCACTTGCTTGCTTAAAAAGTTATCGCTTTTGCGGCTCTAGTCCACTAAAGCAGTCAGACACAGAGATACAAGCATCACTATAGCGGCACCTTAGCCGCTAAAGCGACATCCACTAAAGCGGAAAAAGATCCGTTAAGCGGTCCTCAGCCAAATAGCTAAGGCTGCTAAAGCGACTTCTAGTTAAGCTGTCATTTGGCTGCTTAATTGGTTGCACCAGCAACTTAAGGCATTAGATTTTCTAGGTCCAAAATAGACTCTAACTGAGTGTTTGGAATTCGTTCAGAACCCCGTGCACGCAAACTAACTATGCTACCATATTAAATTTGATATTTCATATTCAACGGAATCATTAATACTTTCACCTGTGATCATTTCGATTAAATATGGGACTATACCTATTATTTTATTTTTCATAAAATCAACCTAATATCCCAAAATATGTCCAAAGGCCTGGTGACCTAAACCTAGGATTTCCCTAGATTAAAATTGATGTTCTAAAGCTAACGGTGCTATTGGAATCCTCATCTGAGGTTATTTACAAGGATTTTTGGTCCGAGACTAATTTTTTAACAACGATAGTTATAAAATAGGAAAATAAGCCTAAAATCTAAATGAACTATCCAATAATCATACTTTCAGTTCCAACAAGTCATAAATGACTTGTAGCCATAATGAAAAGGCTCAAAACACTAAAAATGCACAAAAATCAAGGAAATCGCCTGGAGGGTCATTAAAAAGTTATGTCTCATGGACAAGAGTTGACACTACCACATTGTGTCTTGATTAATGAGATGCTATAAACTCTTGTCTTAAAGGCAAGGCTTATCCCAAGGACTTTCAAACAACAAGTGATGTTCCATGGTAAGAGTTGACACTACTATATTGTGTTTTGACTTATGAGATGTTCTACAACTCTTGCCTTAGGGAAAGACCTAGCCTAAGGACTTTCACACAATATGTTATGTCCCATGGGAAAGAGTTTACACTACCACATTGTGTCTTAATTTATGAAGTGCTCTATAACTCTTTCTTTAAAGGAAAGACTTAGACTAAGGGCTTTCAAATAATAAGTTACGTTCCATGGGCAAAAATTGACACTACCACATTGTGTTTTGATTTATGAGATGTTCTATAACTCTTTCCTTAGAGGAAAGAGTTAGCCCAAGAACTTCTAAAAAATAAATTACACCCCATGGACAAGAGTTGACACGACCACATTGTCTCTTGATTTTGAGATGTTTTATAACTCTTTTCTTCTAGGCAAGACTTAGCTCAATGACTTTCAAATAACAAGTTACCTCCCATGGGCAAGAGTTGACACTACCAATTTGTGTCTTGATTTATGAGATGTTCTATAAATCTTGCTTTAGAGGCAAGACTTGGCCCAAGGATTTTCAAACAACAATTTATGTCCAATGAGCAAGAGTTGATGTTACCACATTGTGTCTTGATTTATGAGATGTTCTAAAACTCTTGCCTTAGAGGCAAGACTTAGACCAAGTATTTACAAACATCAATCATGCTCCATGGGCAAAAGTTGAAACTACTACATCGTGTCTTCATTTATGTATTATTCTATAAAAAGAAAAAAAAAGAAGAAAAAATAAGAAAAACAAAAAAAAAAGAAGAATAAAAAATAAAACAAAGAAAAATAAAGGTTAAGAAATGATAAAAATAAAACAAAAATAAAGTTTGAGAAAAAAAAAGAAAAAATGAGAAAAGAAAAAAATAAAGGTTGAGACAAATAAATTTAAAAATAAAAAATAAATAATGTTTGAGGAAAAAATAAGAAGAAAAAAATAAAAGAAAAATAAAGTTTGAGATAAATGAATTAAAACAAAAAAAAAGGAAAAATAAAAATCAAGGAACGGTAAAAAAGTGAAAAAAATAGATAGAAAAAAATAGAAGTTGAGAGACTATGAGAATGGAAAACATAAAAATATTTGACATGGAGAGGGGGAAAGTGTACTTAAACTATAATTAAAAGATTAGGAAATGAAGATTAATCTTTAAAGACTTTTCATAAATAAAAAGATACAAAGCCACACACTATGGGGCATTTCAGGTAATTTCATGACTATTATCTCCTTCCATAAGCGCTATTTTTTTACTACGCACCTTTCCAGGAAATTATTTGGGATGACCCCATAGTAGGTGACTTTGATTTTTTGTCCCACATTTAAAAAGTCTTTAAAAACTAACTTTCCGTTATTTTGCCAATAGTACAAGTGCATTTTTCTCCTCTACACCTCAAATATTTTTAAATTTTCCATGCACATTTGTCTCTCAACTTCTTTTTTTGTACTTTTTTATTTTTCCATGATTTTTATTTTTTTCTTTATTTTTTTCCTATTTTAATTCATTTATCTCAACCTTTATTACTCTTTTACTTTTTTTTCTCATTTTGTTTCTCAAACATTATGTATTTCATTATTTCTCTTTTTCCCCTTTTTTAATTCATTGTCTCAACCTTTATTTTTCTTTTATTTTTTATTTTTATTTTTATTTTTTATCTTTTCTTATTTTTTCATTTTTATCAAACTTTATTTTTATTTTTTCTTCTCATTTTTGTTTTTCTCAATCTTTATTTTTTTAGGTTTTTTATTCTTCTTTTTTCGTAACCATTATTTTTTTCTTCTCATTTTTTTCTCAATCTTGTTTTTTATTTTCTCTATTTTTTCTTCTCTTTTTTCCCCTCAACATCTATTATATTTTACTAATAAATAGAAAGTTGGATATTCAACAAAGAGATCTTCTTTCTTTGACATCAAAATATATTTAAGGGCATCATTAGTCTTGCCTATAAGGCCACAGTTACGGAACATCTTATAAATGAAGACGGAATGTGGTAGTGTCAAGTCTTGCTTGTGGGTTATAACTTCTTGTTTGAAAATTCTTGAGTTAAGTCTTGCCTCTAAGGCAAGTCATAGGATATCTCAAAAATCAAGATGCAATGTGGTAGTGTCAACACTTTCCCATTAGGCATAACTTATTTTTTGGGGAGGTTCTTGGGCTAAGTCTTGTCTTAGAGGCAAGAATAATAAAGCATATTATAAATCATGAAAATGTGGTAGTGTCAACTCTTTCCCAGGGGCGTAACTTATGGGTTAAGTCTTTCCTCTAAGGCAAGATTTATAGAATATTTCATAAATTAAGACACGATGTGGTAGTGTCAACTCTTTCCCATGTGGCGTAACTTTTAGTTTGAAAGTCCTTAGATTAAGTCATGCCTCTTAGGACAGAATTATAGAATATCTCATAATACAAGAAATAATGCAGTAGTTTCAACTATCACCCATGGGATATAACTTTTTGTTTGAAAGTCCTTGATTTATAAAACATCTCATAAATCAAGATACAATGTGGTGGTGTCAACTTTTGCACATGAGTAACTTTTTGTTTAAACGTGACACGACCCAAACGTGGTTTTGTTGTAATGGGCAATCTCAAGTCCGACCGAGATCAGAGACCACCCACAATACCAAACCTAATCAACCAACCTATACCCTGATTCGGATAAACTCGGAACATATAACAAAACAATATATTAACAATGTGGTGACTTTGGGATAAGCCTATATTCGAGGACAACCCAACCAAGTCTATCCACCTAATAATCGAAACCAACCATCCATACCAACCAATAACCAAACCAAAACCATAAATTGGAACTAAGATAATATCCCAATGTATGTATATATATATATAAATCATAACCAATTTATACCATACCTAAGTCCACAGTTGTCCATACAAAGCCTCTAAACCAGACCAAAGAGTACCTAATCTGGAAATACCCCCGACATAGCCATAAGTTGAGTCTATGAAAGACAAAAGTACATAAATGCCCCAGTGCGTATAGCTCTGTAGCTCTGCCGGCCTAAACCACCCACGGGCTATATGGGTTCAGCTCTGCCTACTGAAAGGTCCCTAGTATGTAAAGCTGCACGACCAAAGAAGAAAACCTGGGATGACTATGACATCCCCCAAAATATATAGTGCGACATTATGCACACGATTACTAGGACCGAACCTCACATCGGCAAATATGAGTTACCAGTTTTGATCCCCCCGGGACCTCCACCTTCCACAACTTTGCTACATATACACCTCCTTTAAGCCAAATTAAAACTATTTTATAATAAAACCATTATTCCATTAATATTAACCAAGTCTATTAGTAGTGGTATCATCATACCGACTATAACTTTCAAGTATTATCCATAGTTGTAATACCACAACTGTTTTGTAAGCCTAAATTCATCTTTTAAGCAAATGAGAAAGATTCCAAAGTGAGTGATGTTTAAACCGTGATGTATTTCCCTAATTTCTACTTTCTATCATGTGGAAAATTAAATAAGCTTTCTGGTTTACCAATTTCTTCAAAATCAGAAATCGAAGCAAGAAGTTATGACTATCTGTAGTCCTAGTCATGAAACATTGTTATTTAGACCCTCAACGCGTTGCGGAGATGAGTAATATCCCAATTTTTACTTTCCAGTGAGCCTCCGTGATATTACCGCATCGCGCCAGGCTCAATATTAGGATTGTCAAATTCCAGTGCACCAACGCGATTCCACCGTGTCGCGGTGCCCTTCCAGGTCATAACCAAGGTGGCAATGCGATTTCACCGCATCGTGCCACTGAGCAATTTTCCAGTTGTCCAAAATCCATTAAAGGACCGCGATCATGGCTCGTCGTGCCAGGGTCAAAAAAATTTGGCTCCAATTTTAGAATTTGCTCAAGGATATTTTGGTCTTTCCGCCCAATTTGTCCCTCTATATATCGATTCAAGTAGAGGATAGAAATCCATTATTTTCCATTTCTCTTCCAAGAAATATCTAGAACTAGGGTTTCTCTCTTCCAAATCCAAATCAAATCTTCTCCAAGAAATTCAAGAATTTTTCCATAGATTTCACCAAGTTGTTCAAGAATCAAGTTCTCCAAGTCAAAGGCATCAAGAAACTTAGCTCAAAAGTGTGAAGAAGAGTTTCCAATCAAGTCTTTTCATCTTAAATTTATAATCCAAGGTATGTGGGGTTTTGGACAAGAGCAATCCTTTCATTCTTTTGCCAAAAGCTTTGATTTCTATCATGGATTTATATGATTTTGCAAGTGGGTTTATACCCAAATTACTTTATCGTAAGATTATGAGAATATAAATTGTTCAAGATTCATTATACATGATTATTTTACTATTCCCAAGCGATGACTTGATATTTAATATTGTGAATTTAATATCTCTATCAAGAGTTGATATTTCAAGTGCTTTCAAAATATATGTCAAGCTTTAAGCTTCCTTATGATAAATTAGATTATTGAGTATATTGATTCATGAGATCGAGTTGTTACAATGAGTCTTGATATTTCCTCAAAGTTATTGATGTTGTCATGATTTAATGAATTGATACATTTTGATATTGAGAAAGATTGATTTGATTTGAGTCGAGTCGAGTTAGGAATTCATAAATTGATTATGATTTGATAAATGAGAAAGAGATTTGATTTGGTCTTCATAATAGGACCTTGTGATGTTTATGGTGGATTTCCTGTGATGTTTATGGTGGATTTCCTGGGAGTAGTATTTAGCACCGAGCGAGAAATAGGGTATTTTCCCCAAAACTACGTGCCACCGTAGGATTGATATTGATAATTGCGGGCCAGAGGTCGAGTATAATTTTGTGTTCACTAAATTTAGGTTGTACTCCTTGGAAAGAGTACGACGCTCCCACCAATGTGGGGTTCTCTCCTTATAAGGGAAAAACGTTGGACTCCATGTAGCTCACATGGTTTATGTCAGTTATAAGAACCTCCCTTGTCCATAAGAGTTGAGTTTCTTGAATTACCAAGTCACTCCGAGTCTTGAGTTGAAGAGTTGAGTTGTTTATGATGATTTATGAGGTTTTTATCATATGATTTATTTACTATGAGATCATGAAAAGTATGTTTCAATCTAAATCAAGCCAAGTGATCCATCATTTTACATATGCATATTTTCATGAAATTGATGATGATATTTACATTGTTGTATGCACCCCACAGTACATTCCAAAGTGCTGACCTATATATTTTCTTATGGGCTATATTTTCTCATAATGTAGGTTCAAGTACTCAGTCGCAGCCACGTTAGCGATATTTGAGTGCCTCAACTATGTTTGCCTCAGTGGTAAGTCCTCATGGTTCGAGGATCGTGTCTATATTTTTGGTCATGTCATTTTTTTGTTATGGCTTTCAGTAATGTCTGAGTTAGTTAGGGGTTTGTCCCAATGGATCTTTAGTCTTGATTAGTAGAGGCTTTGTCAGACTAGAGTATCAGTATGTACAGAATGTCAGTATTTTGATTGTATAGTCCAGCATATCCTTGCTTTCGAGTATGTCCATGATATGATATCCTTTCTTATTTAGCCATGACTACCATCAAAGAGAGTTCAAAAAGGGATGACAGGCTTAGAGGGTTAGCTTGTGGCCACGTGTGGCCTTAAGTATCGTGTGACATCTCGGGATAGGTTCTTGGGGTGTTACAATAGCCAACCATTTATATATTAAGAGACTACCAAGTACCCTTCAATTCACCATATTAAACCACTTGGGGGATTTCCATGTACCCCATGAGTATGATCATTTAGACCATAACCATTATTCAAACCTTTTCCATTCACTTGGGGGATTCTCGTGTACCCCAGAACATTTTCATTTAAACCAACCACAACTATTCCAAACCATGCACACCATTTAAATTATTTTAGACCGTTCCAAACATTTAAAGAATTTATATCATTCAAACCATTTAAACCATATAAAACCATCCAAATCCATTTAAAGTTCCATGACTAAACCAAACCATGCAAGAGTTCTAATGAAAGTTCAATAATAGAGTAAAAACATTCTTTTAGGCATTTTATCAAACATGCTGAGGGCATACCTTTACCAAGACCAAAATCAAAGCATAAACCATTATAATTAGGGTTACCCATGACCCATTTGTTAAAACATAACCAAATACCACCCACATGTGCAAACCATTACCCAAAACACGTAAAAATATAGTTTAAACCAATACCAAACAATATGCATCAAGACCCTCAACATATATGTCAAAAACCACCATTCATGATTCATAAATCAATGTTTAAAACATAATACACATGCCTTTAGTTAGTACTAACAATGAGGGAAGGAGTACATGCCTTATACAAGAAGATTCCAAAGAGAAACATGACTCTTGGGCCCTTTGAAGAACACATGAAGAAACCCTAGCGTCCAATCTTCAAGAGTAAGTTAGAGAGAGTATTTGGAGTGTTTCCATCCTTTATCAAGTGTTATGAGAGGCCACCAAGGGTTATATAACTTGAGGACTTAAGGATTTTTAAGTAGGAAATATCCGGACTACCCTTGACTTAAAATTAAAAGAAGCCACGATGTAGGGTATAACTTACCCATGCAATCCGCACCTTAGGGTACGAGTGGTACCCCAACTCATACCAAAGATCTTGCCAAGACCCTACATACTAGTTCTTATAGACTCACCAACATAACTCATACCTTAGGGTACGAGTGATGCAACAAATCGTACCCATCTATCATATCTTGGACAGTTTCACAAGGCTAATCATTCAAGCAAGATACAACTTAGCCTTACACCTCTCATATCTTTCTATACAACTCATAACTTAATGAGTCATATATTATCCAAAAATCAAACCAAATATACTGCCAAGTGTACGAGTGAACCCTCAAGACAACCCCTAACTTATATCCAAGGGTACGAATGGTACCCTTGAGCCATACCAAGTCCATAAGTCCAAAACCAAGGAAATTTTGCGAAGGTCTAAGTCCAAGGGTGTTTTAGTCTCCCCCACTAGGATCATTCATATTCGACTGACGGGTAAGGGTAGGAAAAAGCACAAAGTAACACATTAATACCCATAAAACTTAGAAGACAAGGACATAAACCAAGATAAAAAGATCACCACATACCCCAAGTACGAACACCCCAACACCTTTATTTCGTCCTCTAACTAAGTTAGAAAACTAAGATACAAATAGAACTATTCTTCACCTTTAACCAAGTTAGAATCCAAGATGTGATAAAGAACACATACCCTATGCACTAGTTTCTAGAATAAAGAACCAATGTGTATACTTAAACTCCATTTCCTCGTCCGCATCCCAAATGGTTTTCTCAAACTTTTGGGTTCACCATGGAAACTTCACCGAAGCCACACCTTTCATTTGGATTCGGTGAACTTACCTATCTAAGCTCTTTGATATTGGGATCCCCTTAAGGAACAAAGAATTTGAGATACCAATACTAACAAGAGGGACTAACCAACCAAGTAACATCTATACCTCAACTCTACTCAATACATAAATTACCGAATAAATGGACTCATGTTAAAGAGAAAGTCCAATTCGATTTAGAATTTACCAAGACACATTAATACGAGAGCTTGAGTCTAAATATACACCACCAATTCCATGTTTAAGCCTATCCAAAGATAAAAGAAGTTAACTTAGGCCACCGGACTTTAATTCTTACATCTATACCAAAACACTACTCTACTTCCATCACCATTATAAAATGAACCCACAAGTAAAAGACATAGACAAACCCATGTCCATATATTATAACCAAAACCTTCATCCTATAATTGAACACCCAATACCATACAATAATCAAACCATGAAAACATCATATAAAACCATGCCTCTATAAGCCCCTTAAGTACCCACACAACTATTGGTATATCTTACAATCACAAGATTCAAGCCTACTGCCTTGTAATACCCTGATTTTCTGAACTGGAATGTTACACGGTGGTTATGACCCTGAAGGACCATAAGCTAACCCATGACTGATATCTGTACATGTGCACTACAATATATAATGTAATAATGCGAAAAACATGAACATGTAGGCCATAAGGTTCAACTAAATAAAGAATCTGTAAAATAGTAACATCCGTGTGGGTGAAAGATACCCAAAATAACTGAAAACTAAATCAAATCTGAACTAAATCTGAAAGCCTCTAAATACTGCCTGAATAAGGAGTTGAAGGAACATGTCTCCAACTAAATTCGTCTAGCAAAACTGAGCTAAAATAATAAATGAAATAAATTAATATCGTGTCATCCTTGAATGAAAAGGACTCACTGCAACTCTGTATACTGGAATGCAGCTACTACTGCTGGTCTGGAACTCGTGTCTCTGAACCTATGGTGTAACATAAAAAGAAAGCACCATAGCGCAAATGCATCAGTACAACTAGAGTACTAGTATACGAGTGTGGTAGGCTAATGCAAAGGGTTTACATGCATGAAAAATGCTAACTAACTGACTGATATAAACATAAGAGTACAAATATACATACATAGTAACTGAGATCATGAGTACGTGATAGCTAAATCTATACGCTAATACATGGTTTACTGATAAATGACATAGCTGAAACTGTAGTTCTGATAGCATGGGCGACTGTGTCTAACAGTCTTGAATCTGATGAAACTTTCTGAGTCCCGTGCTATAACTAAATTTGACTGTTTCTAACAGTCCTGGTATACTGATATATGAAGAACTGTCTGAGTTTTTTTACTGAGACTGAGTCTGAAACTATGGGAGGTAGATGTTTAACCGATATGCCCCATGTGTGCCATATAGCTAAGCTAGGGTCCAATCTCTGCCCCGATTGGAGGGGTATCAATACCGTGCCACTGGTAAGGACAATTGTAAGTGACCCTTAGCTGGTAGGTACTTGAAACGAGAGTGGTGGGAACCCTAAACTGACAGGTTAAGCCACCTCATCAACCCTAATCTAACAGGTTAAGATGTCTCAACCTATGCTGGCTACATAGTTCTGGAATGCAAGGATGACTACTAAGAATCACACCCTAAACTAGTAGGTGAGTTCCCATCCTTGGGTTCACTCGGTGCTAACTTCTACTCCCATCTGAAGAGACTGAACATGATTCAACTGATTGTACATGAACTGATTAACTGACTTTCATTGACTGATGGAATAGTACTACTATCTGAGAGTTAACTGAGATCATGAGATTTCTGAGGTTCCCTGAGTCACATGACTGATTGAGTTCTATAGATTATAGCTTGACTGAGATTATTGGGACAATATGACATGGCTCTAGGCACACAGCTATATTTTTCGGGTACGAATACCCCCAGGACTCGATAGAAGGAAACTGACACACATGACATGACTTGATCACAAGATTGGAGTCCACAATTCATAATATCATAAGTAGGGGATCTTATACTTCATGTAGTTATTCAACATCTTAAACATTGTAGGGATTGCATGGATATATTTCGTGTACATATTATACATATCCATTATCATACATGCTTCATACCACGACAATAGCAACACATCAATAGCATAGAATTCATATTTAAGTATATAGCTAACACAAACTTGTCATTTAGATATCATGGAACCATGTAAACATAAATTCCTAACATCCCAAGCATTTTATCAAACACCTAGCACGCATTCTTTAAGGCATAAGTGTGTTTCATAACTTGCACCATATTACACCACCTAAAGTTCATAGTTTTCAACTAACAACCATATATATTCCATGAAAACACCTTTAGATATCATCTTAAAACTTAAACAACAATCATCAACATGTACATGCTCATATCACCACAAGAAGTTCACAAAATAGTATTTAAAACATGGTTCTTGAGCTCTATGAACGGATTGGATCCATAGATGAACACTACGCATACCTTAGATTAATGATCCGTGAAGATAGTAGTGAAATAAGCTTGGAATTTGAAACCCCCAATTGAACCCTAGACTTGTTCTTGGTTGTTCTTAAGAGAACTTTGATAAAAAGTAATGTAAAGAGCTGATTTGGGGCCTCAATCCTATGTTTGGGACTTATATAGGGGGGAAAGATAATCCACTAGATGCGTTATTTAATTTCTATGAAAATTACCCGATTTAGGCCCCCGGTGCGACGTGGAGAAATTGCGTCTCCACCCGTTTGTGACCTGGAAACTCACCGCGATGCATTGGAATCGCAGAGAGACACTAGAAATTGATGAACATCATTTTGGCTTACGGCGCGAGGCCCCACTGACTGAAATGACGCTGCTGAAACTTTAAATTGCCATAACTTCTTCACTGGGTGTCCATTTTAGGTGAATTTGGTATCGACGGAAAGATTATTCAATTATCTACAAGTTGGAGGGTATAAATCTGCCAAAATACCACCTATAAACCAATTTATACTCATTCAAAGATGAGCTATGTGAAATCACACACGAAAACTTGGTGGATTCAAAAGTTCTTAGCTTGGCTTACTCTAAGTGACTCTTATAAACATGCTTAACATATCATAAGCTCTATTATCACTAGGATACTCATCCTAATTCATGTACTCAAATATGAATCATAGGATAGGAGGTTTCATGTGTCAAAACAACGGTTCATTTTCTAGCTTAGAAATATATGGGATATTACATGCCTATACACCTGCAGTATGATTTATCCTTCTAAGGATCTAGCACCATTTGATATTTGACAAAATCTTCCACCACATATTCCTTTCCTAACCATTTATCATGATAACAAATTTACCTCACCCTCCAAAACCTTAGTTCTAGTAGTCACCCTAGACTCTCCCCCATATTGGGACTTCTACACTTCTTGATTTAAAACATCACCATGCTCTCCAAGCCACTACAACAAGAAGAAGAGTTATTTAAGGGACTAAATTACAAGAATTATCCATGCCACCCAAGAAAAGAAAAAGACCCACAAAATAAGACACAGCACCATTGGCACAAAGAACTTTATAGTCACCACCTAAAACATAAATGAAGAAACATCCCGACCAAACCAGACTTTAAAGGGAGTCGTTAGACTGGACATCGAAAGAAACACAACCACACATACCATGTGTAATGCAATGTAAATTCAAAACTCATATTTAGGGAACAAGATAAATGCAAAATGCAAACCTTAGGCATAAGCGCTGCAAGAATGCACACAACTCTAGTAGAGTGCTCTCTTAATCGAGATAGAAAAGTGTCACTAGAATATAAAACCCGACTTTCCCTTGAAGTCTATCGTAATAAGGAAACTTAAGATTAACCACCAAGCTTCATCCTATGCCACCTATAAGCACAACACTCCGCTCTAATAAGGCATCACCAAGGATGTTCACTAGGGACAATTGGTTCTCCTATACCTACAATCTCATCTACCCAAAGGCTACATAGAGCCTAGCATAGACATGCAAAAACCATTAGACCAAATTGACGCCAAGGTTTTCAAATAAACCAAAACCATTTAAAATCAAAACATGGCAACCAAAGCCTTTTAAAAATCATTTGAATCCAATCCAAAACCAATTCATGTTCCCTTAACTATTTATGCATTGGAATGATTCAACAATAGTCAAAACATGTGATAAAATTATATTCAATGGAAATTTTACAAACAGTTTTGAGGACATAAAATTTCCAAGACCAAAACCAAGTAATTGGGGAATCCATAGTACCCCCAAATCCATTTACTATTCCCATACATTCCATAATGTTCATAAACATTTGTAAAGCATGAATGGATTTGGGGGCACTATGGATTCCCTAATTACTTGGTTTTGGTCTTGGAAATTCTATGTCCTCTATAATGCATCATAATCCATGTAAAATCACTTAAATGAGTAATCATGTCAAAGCACTCAATTATGCCAAAACCCAAATTCAAAACCATGAATTTAATAATCAATTTTATGCAAACAATAAAATGCAAATATAGGGAAAAATATACATGCAAGATCCATGATCTAACCTATCCAATGACTAGAACCCTGACCTACCAAATTACCCCACAATTCCCACATTACTATTCCCTAGTTAACATACTCCCTTTTATCAAAATCAACATCTAAGGTCCATACTTTGTGCCTATCAACCACCCTGTACTACTAGCAAAGTACCCTATATAAATGGGATACACATATAAGGTCCTCCCCCACTAGAAGGACACCCTAATTTCCTTAGTCATTCATTGACAACCTATATCCAGGGAACCATACCTCTTATGCATGAAATCACAGAAGTAACCTATTAAGGAAACACTAAAAGATACCTTAATTCTTTCTTAAGCTCTTTTAACCTAACTGAAACTATTTTGTAAAGAGAGAATAGAATTTGGACAAATATCTGATATAAAACCAATCCCAAACCAACCTCCCCATTAGAAAGACACCATGAGGGTCATCAGAAAGGACCTCAAGAAATCCATGCACCACCAAAATTAAATGCAAAGAAAGACCTTCCAAGTTAGAACCTTTAACCCGGACTAAATAATAAAGACGTCCCTTTAGAAACCAAAAATAAGTTCTAAGATTTGATATAACTTTTCCCTTAATAGATAGGGAATGAAACCATTCTCCCATCCCATAAATGACTTACCATGGATCCTAAAGATGATCTTTTTATGGATCTGATAGCCTAATGACACATAGCATGAGTGCAACTAATCCATTCTTGAATGACATTAAGATCCATCATATCTGAGTTAAATAATTTCACCAAGATCCCTTTATCACCAGCAGATACCACACACCCCTTATAGACTCTTTTGATAATTGCAGAGTCACCTACCAGGGTAGAAATAGAAGAATAAAAGAGCCTAAAGTAACCTTGTGATCGAAATACACAACCATAAATGGGGACACAAGAAAGAGGGGACCCCAAACCAAGTAAAGCATACACACCACAAGAAAAGAGGTTTTCAACACATAGTGTCGACATCAGAAAATACCCCAGACTTCTAAGGAATAGTATGAACATCGAGATGATTTTGACCAGCCAATACTCTATTTCCCAAGTGACAACCCTTATTGAGACACTCCCATTGTGTGTGACCCACTTGACCACAACTAAAAAGCAATTCCTTCATTTCTCATAACAATAATGGTGCAACTAACCATAAAATCTATAAAGAGTATAGGATAATGTAGATTAGGTCATACTGGCTCGAGACTGGGTACCTTGTGCCCTAGAAGGATGTATCAATCTGAAAACACCTGTCTTCCAATGAATCTGGGTAGGGAACATAAGACATAGAATAAGAGTTAGGACTCACCTAAATCTTTTTTTTGGACCATTTACCACTATACCATTAGCCTCCCCTTTGGTCTAGGAAACCGAGACCCCTTACCTTGCCCATTTACCAACCTTACCTTATTCCTCCTCATACCAATAGACTGGACTGTGTGATAGAGTTGTCACAATTTGGGTTAATAGATTAATAGAATGTTGAAACTCAGTATTGGTAACCTCTTCTTAAGGTAACCGAATATGAGTACCACCTTCTAAGATAGGGTTTATGAAGATCAGTAGGACTCCACTGGGAAAACCAAAAGTTATGATCCTTTGTCGGGTTTGTGCCCCATGAGTTGGACTTGATCTATCCATGTTGTCCTCGAACGGGATAGGCAAATTTCCATAAACTTTAGATTGTTTGGAAAACCTGATCTGAAGAGTGAACCAAGGAAGATTTAGAGAAGAACTTAAGACCTTAGACTCTATAGCCCAAAAGTAGAACAGCCAAGAAAGTGGAACATTTCTAGATGGCTTGTAGCCTCCTGATTATAAGTATGGTGCATAACACACCCATAAGCAAGACTCTACTCGACACAAATTTGTGGATACCCCATTACACCGAAACCTAAAGCTCTGATATCAACTTGACATGACCTAAATTAGGCCTTGACATAATGTGCAATCTTAAGTCTAATCGAGACCGGAGACCACCCCCAATACCTAACCCAATCAACCAACCTCTACCCTAATTTGGATAAACTCCGAACATATAACAAGATAATATATTAATAATATGGTGAATTTAGGATAAGCCTATATCCGAGGCCAACCCAACTAAGTCAATCCACCCAATAACCGAGACCAACCATCAAAACCAACCAATAACTAATCTAAAACCATAATTAAAAACCAAGTTAATAATCTAATGTATATATATAAGAAATAACCAATTTATTCCATGCCCAAGTCCACAGTTGCCCATACAAAGCCTCTAAACCAGACCAAAGAGTACTTAGTCAGGACATGCCCCCGATATAACCATAAACCTAGTCTATGAAAGACAAAAGTACATAAAGTAATCCATGACATAAAATAAATTCCTTCTAGACTATGAAAGCTCACCACTTTAATCCAATAGAAGATCCCAAGTCCGATAGCTAAGCAGGATGAGTAGAACAGTCAGTTCCTGCATCGCATGAGGATAGAACCGCTCGAAAATGGGTTAGCGGGTAAATGCTAGAATGTACCTAGAATAAGGATAAAATAATTCAATTTATAAAACCAAGTAAAACAATCCATATGCACATAAACCATACATATATATATATAACCATGTCAGGAAAGGGAACCAGTTTTAGTAAGCCATTTAAACCTTTGCGTAGATTATGCAGCTCTATTGTCCTAAACCACCCACGAGCTATATGGGTTCATCTCCCCTACTGAAAGGGGCCCAGTGCATGAAGCCGCACGACCAGGAAAGAAAACCTGGGATGACTAGTACATCCCCTAAAATATAAAGTGTGACATCATGCACACGGTCACTAGAACCAAACTTCACATCGGCAAATATGAGTTTCTAGTTTCAATCCCCACAGTACCTCCACTTTCTATGACTTTGCTACACACATCTCTCCTCTAATTCCAATTAAAACTATTTTCTAACCAAACCATTATTCCATTATTATTAACCAAGGCTATTAGTAGTGGTATCGTTATACCAACTATAAATTGCAAGAATTATGTATAGCCAACTATTTATACACTAAGGGATTCTCATGTACCCTGTAATTCACCATATTAAACCACTTAGGTGATTACCATGTACCCCACAAGTATTATGATTCAGACTTTAACCATTATTCAAACCATTTCCATTCACTTGGGGGATTCTCGTGTATCCCACAAGGTTTTCATTTAAATCAATCGTACCTATTCCAAACGATGCATACCATTTAAACCATTTTAGACCATTCCAAATATTTAAAGCATTTATATTATTCAAACTAGTTAAACCATATTAAACCATCCAAATCCATTAAGATTTCCATGACCAAATGAAACCATGTAAGAGTTCTAATTAAAGTTCAATAATAGAGTAGAAACATTCTTTTAGGCATTTTATCAAACATGTTGAGGGCATACCTTTACTGAGACCAAAACCAAAGCATAAACCATAATAATTAGGGTTACCCGTCACCCATTTGTAAAACCATAACCAACTACAACCCATATGTGCAAACCATTAACAAAAATATATAAAAACATAGTTTAAACCAATACCAAATAATAAGCATCAAGACCCTCAACATATATTTTGAAAACCACCATTCATGATTGATAAATCAATGTTTAAAACATAATGCACATACCTTTAGTTGGAACTAAAAATGAAGGAAGAAGTACATGCCCTATACTAGAATATTTCGAAGAGAAACATGACTCTTGGGCCCTTTGAAGAACACGTGAAGAAACCCTAGCCTCCAATCTTTAAGAGTAAGTTTGAGAGATTATTTAGAGTTTTTCAATACTTTATCAAGTATTATGAGAGGCCACCAAGGGCTATATAATGTGAGGACATGAGGGTTTTGAAGTAGAAAATGTACAGACTAGCCTTGACTTAAATTTAAAATAAGCCACGATGTATGGTATGACTCACCCATGCCATTTATACCTTAGGGTAAGAGTAGTACCCTAACACGTACTCAAGACCTTGCCAAGACCCTACACACTGGTTCCTATACAACTCACCAACCTAACTCATACCTTAAGGTATAAGTGATGCACCAAGTCGTACCCACCTATTGTATCTCGGACCATTTTGTAAAGCCAATCATTCAAGCACCATACGACTTAGCCTTATAACCCTCGTATCTTTCTATATGAATCGTACCTTGATAATTCGTATCTTAGGCAGAACTCAAACCAAACATACTACCTAATATATGAGTGAACCCTTAAAATAATCCCTAATTTGTATCCAAGGGTACGAGTGGTACCTTTCAGCCGTACCAAGTCCATATCTAAAACTAAGGAAATTTTTTGGGGGTCTAAGTCCTGGGGTGTTTCAAAATGTTCTTGGGATAAGTATTCGCTCTAAGACAGGAGTTATAGAGCATCTCATAAGTTAAAAACATTAGTGGTAGGGTCAACTCTTACTCATGAGGCGTAACTTGTTGTTTGAAAGTCCCTTGGTTAACTATTTACTCTAAGGGAATAGTTATGAACATCTCACAAGTCACAATATGATGTTGTAGCATCAACACTTGCCTATTGGGTGTAACTTATTGCTTGAAAGCTCTTGGTCTAAGTCTTGCCTCTAAAAGATAAGTTATAGAGCATCTTATAAATCAATACACAACATGGTAGTGTCAACTCTTGCCCATGGGGCATAACATATTGTTTGATAGTCCTTGGGCTAAGTCTTGCCTCCAAGCCAAGAGTTATAGAGAATTTCATAAGTAAAAACACAATATGGTAGTTTTGACTCTTGTCCAATGTACGTAATTTGTTGTGTGAAAATCCTTGGGATAAGTCGTGTCTCTAAGGCAAGAGTTGTAGAATATATTATAAATCAAGATATAATGTGGTAGTGTCAGCTCTTGCCCATAGGGCATAACTTGTTATTTGAAAGTCCTTAGACTAAGTCTTGCTTCTGAAGTAAAAGTTGCAGAACATCTCACAAATCAAACCACAATGTGGTAGAGTCAACTCGTGCCCATAGAACGTGTTGTTTGAAAGTCCTAACTTACCTCTAAGACAAGATTTAAATAGAAAATATTATATATAAAGATACAACGTGGTAGTGTCAGCTCCTGCCCATGGAGCATAACTTTTTGTTTGAAAGGAATTGGAGAAAATAAAAAAAAATACGGAAAAAGAAAAAAATGAAGAAGAATATAAAAAAATAATAAATAAAAATTAAAAAAAAAAAAAATATTGAAGTTGAGGGGAGAAAAGAAAAAAATAAAGATTGAAAAAAAAGACAAAATAAAAATAAAGACTGAGAAAATTTTAAAAAGAAAAAAAAAGAAAAGAAAAATTAAAAACCAAAAAAGTAAAATAAAAAAGAGAAAAAAATTAATAAAAAATAGAAGTTGAGAGGAGAAACGGAAAAAAAAGTAAGGGTTGAGAAAAACTTAAAGAAAAAAAAGGAAAAAAATAAAAATCAATGGACAACCAAAAAGAGAAAAAAAAATTATAAAATAGAAGTTGAGAGGAGAAAGGAAAAAAAAGTAGGGCTTGAGAAAAAACAAAAAAACAAAACAAGAGAAAAGAAAAAATAAAAATAAAAGCACAATAAAAAAGAGAAGAAAATTAGAAGTTGGGGCTTTCTCATCACTATCCAAGATGGGATTTTTTAAAAAAATAAAAATAAGTTCCTATATTTCACATTTATGCGTTCACAATGAAATATTCAATTCTCCTTAAAAGACTAGTTGCGAAATGCCCATATGAAATCAGATAGTAGAAATATTTTTAAAACTATAATGTTAATCTGTTAATAGTATTTGTAAATGAAAATAATAGTTTTTTTGTCCTAATTTATATAGCATCTTTCACATTTTGTGATTTAATCAAATTTTTCTTCGATCATAATTTTTTTATATATCTTTTAAATAGTTTTAATTGTCAATTATTGTGACTTATTATTTTTATTTCTATATAGTTTTTAAATATGTATAATTTATTTTAAAAAATTTAAAGATTTTATGTTCAAATTTCAAGTGAAAATAAACTTGTTTAACATTGAAGTTTGAATTACACCACATTAATTAGAACAAAGAAATCATGTTAATTTTTGTACATTAATTTATGTGACACTAGTGAAATCTTGAGTGACAAACAACTCTTTTAACAGTAATTTTTTAAATTATTAATTATTGTGATTTAGAGTAAATTATATATTATTTTAAAATATATAAATTATTTGAAAAAGATTTTTGAATATTGAAATACTTTTATGCAAATGAAAATACAACTTATAGAGAGTCCTAATATTTTCAAATAAAGTAAAAGTGAAAAATGCAAAATTTAATGGGCGCAATTTTCAAAAAACAAAAAAAGAAAAAATCAATGACCCATTAATACACAACTAAGTTTAAAAGACCAAAAGAAATTGCTGCAGTTAAGGTTAATCACAAGACATCATGCATATGGTATCAGACGTTGGACCATCAAGCCAAAGCAACTAACAGATTAAGGAAGCACACACATTGATGCCTAGCTTTGTGTAAGTAATACTTTCTTCGGTTCAAAATAAATAATTTTTTAATATTGTTTGTGATTTTTAATTAACCGTTTTTTTAAAGTTTTAAAATATGCTTAATTAATTAATTTTTTTAAAAAAAATTATTCTCCTCTTTAATGATTCTTTAACTACCTCTAGTTTTACGAAAATTTTGGGAAGTAGCTAAGGAAATTTGAAAAATTACTTCTTATTTAATGTTATTAACTAATTTTCTTAAGGATTGTATACTATCATAAAAATTTATTTATTTTGAACTGGAGGGAATATATCCTCATCACAATTAAGTATTTTATTTTTTCTTTTTGGTATGTCTCCAATACATCTCCAAAAGAGTGTATAGTTATATGTTTAGTATGTTTTTTAATTACTTCTATTTTGTTTTACTGGCCCCTATACTAAAAATAATTATTTCAGAATACACTACTAAAAAAAAAGAGTAAAATCGAGCACATGTGGTCGATTTTCCTCAATTTTCGACCACAAAACCGACCAAAGTACGTGGTTGATTTTTAAGTGGTAGCTGTTTAAAAACTGACCACGTGTGGTTGGTTTTTTAAAAATATATATATATTTTTAAAAGTCATTATTATTTTATTAAAATGGGAAAAAATAATTTTAAAAATGAAAAATTCAAAATATACCGACCACTTGTGAAAATTTTTCTTAAAAAATAAAACCAGCAAATGAAACAATACAATACAACAACAACAACAACAAACCAAATGTATTCCCACTCAACATATAAAATGCCACTACAACACATACAAATTGTCCAACAAAAGTGTAAAAGTGTAACAACTACAACAATATATACAAAAGTGTGAAACCTAGAACAAAGTGTCCAAATCCAAAGTAAAACACATACAAAAGTCAACGAACTAGAACTCATCTTCATCGTCATCGTCATCGTCATCGTCTTCTGCGTACTCATCTGAACTGATATCATCCAGTGGGTAACCTTTTGCAGCTCAAACTACATCACCAGAACATGAAAAAATAACCCCTGCGGACTGAATGAAAGAGCTGAACTGCTGCTACAACATTCTGACTTGTGTTGTTGTTTCATCCTCCTCTTTTGCGCCCTCTCTCTATGCAGCAAGCTCTTCAGTGAGTTTAAAAATCGTAATTTTTAGTGTTTTAACAGTTTCTCTATCAACTAAAGAGTTATAGTATGTAGGACCGAACGAAGACCTAATATTCTCGCTAAAAAATTTTTTTGTGGTATCCGTAGTAATGGCCTCTAACTGTAGGACCCACAACTTTTTCCCATAACTCCTCCTCTATATGTTCGGGTAGTGGGTCACCCTGACTTTCAGGAGGCTGAGTACTACAATACTCACTAACTAGCTGTGTATATTTGTCCTATATTCAAAGTAAAGTTAAAAATTAAAAGTCAAAAAATATTAAAATACTTACACTTGAATAATATCAACTTTGAGAAAAAGATTCATGAATTAAAAATTTGTTTCTTACATGGGCAGCTTTTACACGAGGTTCAACCCAGACATCTTCATCATTCGGGTTCTTTTTCTTTTTCAGATGCGTCTCTTCGAATAGTTCATCGTAAGGTATCGTCCTACCCTTTTCTTTTTCCTGCATATGAAAAAATAATCAATCTTCAAATAATTAAAAATTTAAATAGAAAAAAACAATTAAAACTGTAAAAGTTACATACCATTTTTTCCTCCACAACAATTACACTTTTGGCACCCGCAGTATGTAGGGACCCACCTTTGGATGATGCCTGGGCTTTCTTGCCTTTGTCTCTCAACAATAGGTATTCTTCACTATTCTAATAGCAAATATAATGTTTCCATATGGATTCACTTATCTAGTGAGGTCGTACCAAATTGGTTCGGGTATAATCCAACAGACCGTTAAATCTGGATCTACATCTTCTAAAAAGTTTTTCTTTATAAGATATGCATTCGCATCATCCCACCAGTAAAATTTCTACAATAAAAATAAAAATATAATATTCAATCTTTTGTTCTAACAATGTGTTAAGTAGTCGATAAGTTAAATCCTTACATGAAATTCTTGAAACATTCTTTCCCTGTCAATTTCTGGAAGCTTTTGCCAACTAGTCCAGTACTCGTTGAAGTTTCAGCAAATGCATTGTCTCACAGTTTGTCCAACTCCAGCATCTGACCTAAACCTACAACACAAGATAAAACAATAATTTCATAGAGCATAATATTGTAGTAATGAAAAAATAAATAATGTTATTATATTTAGAAATCTTACCCTGTCCCATATGGAATAAGATAACACCGCCCATAATTATCACTATCTCCGGGCCGCAGAGCAAGGGATGGCGGATAAACTGACGTGGACGGATTTGAAGCACCGAATGGAGTGCCGCCAAGATGAAGATCTGACAACCTAATAGAGCTAGCAGAATCGCAGTGTGAACCTGGGTGACTGCTATAGGAGGGTACTAATAATGGAAGATGTCTGGATATGCCAGCGGTCGTCTGATAGCACTGTGGTAGTTGTGGCACGGTGATAGGAGCAGAATGAGTCGGTTTAGACTTATGTAGTGGCTCCACATGCGTAGGATCCGGAATCGAATGCTGAGTTGACCTTGAAAATGAGGTTCGTATGTCACGTCAGCAAATCGACCCTCAGATACATGAATACATGTGAGTCATCTATAAAACGGAGGTTGTTTTTTCTTTTTGATTTTCGTAGGATCAACTTTTCCCTTACCTTTGTCACCTATACCTGACATCTAAATTATGTAAAGTTAACAAGTAGTTAGTTCCTACAAAATGAATATATAAGAAAACATTTCAAGTAACTAATTTCAAGTTACTAATTCACATTTCAAATCGCTCCAACAACACGAGATAGATAAGAATATTTTTATTACTATATAAATTATGGGAAAGTGAAAACAACAATTTTAAATAGTATATTACATATCAATCTTAAACAAGAAATATAAAGGTAAATATATAGTACAAAGAATAAAGACATCAATACATAATAAATATAACCTACACAACTAATCCTCCTCTTCTGAAGACTCTCCACTAAACCATTCGCCCTCTTCGGAAGTTTCCTCATCTCCTACCCATTCAGCCTCTTGTTCCGCAATACTAACTTCTTCAAATATATTTTTCGGGTGATTCAAACTCTCCACCAAGTCAACGTCCACTAGCTGGTGATCAATCTGTATTTAATTTTGATACACAGTCTCCAGCATATTCTCAACTTCCACCCATCCTATAGGCTTTGTTTTGATTACAGCCCACCAATTAGACATATCACTGTGCAACGAATAAAGAGCGTAATACACTTATTTAGAATTTTGCGCTAGAACAAATGGATCGTAAACAGCATACGATATTTTGTGCTTCACTTCAATGATGTTGTTCTCCTTATGTACTCTTGTACCTCTTGTGCTTGGATCAAACCACATACATCGAAAGAGGATAATTTTTTTTATTGGGAAATCAACATACTCTAGTTCTAAGAGCTCATGTATGATGCCAAAGTAAGTAACATCATTATTACCCTTAACTCAAACACCACTATTGTTTGTTTTCCTTGTTCTAGAGTATTGTTCAGTGGAAAATTTAATCCCATTTACTGTGTAATGGGACATTGCATGAGCTTCAACTAGACCAAAAGAAATATCTCTCAAGAGCTGATCATATGCAGCTGCATTTAGTGACCTAAAAATATTATACATATATATATTATATATATGTTAGTTAAGAAATGTGTAAATGTTTAAAATTTGTAGAAATATTAATACACTTACGAACCTCATATGTAAACCATGTTGAAAAGGATGCATACACCTGATTTTCGTGGAATTGAGTCTTAAATGAACTGAAGATCCAACATGCGAAACACAATTAGTTTCTTTAAGGGAATGAGTAAACAAATAAGATATGTTAAAATTTTAATCTCCTTACTTCAAAAAGGGCTCAACTTCTGGGAAATTCAGCAAGACATACAAAGTTGATGATTTGTGTTCCGTGGGAGTGAGTCAGCGACGTATGGTCTTTTTAACCTTACAACTAGATTGATTGAAGATTGATATCGATTGCAAATGAGGCTCATTCACATTGTCCTGATGACGATTCGGTCGGCTTCTTGAACAAGTAACTTCATCACGAAAGTAGTATAAACAAAATTGAGACATTTTTCTTGCAAGATATGCCTCAACTATAGAGGCTTCCACCCTATGTTTGTTTTTTGGACCCCTTTTAAATTTTTCAATTTCCCTGCACAATCTTAAGATTACATGTTTACTATATTAAAAAAAGATACGTATGAATTTAAATATGGTGCAATTGCTTACAATTCGAATGGATACATCCACCTAGTTTGAACTGGACCACCTAGCCGAGCTTCGCACACAAGGTAAATGGAAAGATGTTCCATCACATTGAAGAATGCTGGTGGAAAAATCTTCTCCAACTTGTTGGTGATAACAATAATATTACTTTCCATTCGCGCCAGATTTTCTTCTTTTAATATGGCGGCATATATGTCTTTGAAGAACAAACTGATCTCTACTATTGGTTTTCATATATTTTTAAGTAGACCAATAAATGCAATTGGAAGTAATTATTCCATGAAAATATGAAAATCATGGCTTTTCATTCCATGCAAGATTCCTTATGCCATATCAACCCTCTTTCCAAAATTTGAGGCATATTCATTGGGCATCTTCAAACTTTGGACCCACTCACATATTTGATACTTTTGGTCTAACTTAAATGTAAAACTAGCCTTGGGCTTAAGAACATTGCCATTGGGGCCCTCCTGTAAGTGTAATTCTCTGCGTTTGCAATATTCTGGTAAGTCAAGTCTGGCCTTAGGATTATCCTTTCTTTTGCCGGTGACATCCATAACTGTGTTGAACAAGTTGTCAAAATAGTTCTTCTTAGTATGCATGACATCAACATTATTTCTAAGTAAATTATCTGTCTAATATTCTAACTCCTAAAATATACTTTACTTAGTCTAGTTATACGAAACACCACATTCATCAAGCCTATACAATGGTTCCTCGCTGGCTTTAGGCAAATACTGAACAACCTCCCAGATGTCGTAACCAGACAGCCTTGGAGGTGGACCATTATGTTCCCTTCTATTCCTTCTGAATGCATTCTTAAGTCTCCTAAATTCATGATCAGGTGGCAAGAAACAATGATGACAATCAAACCATGAATTTTTCCTGCCATGTTCAATGTGAAAGATTTTGTTTTTTCCATGCAATATGGACAAGCCAGCTTTCCAGCTGTCATCCACCCATACAACACTCCATAAGCTGGAAAATTATTAACAGTCCACATTAGATATGCACGCAGATTAAAATTCTTTTTAAGTGAGATGTCCCAAGTTTCAACTCCCCTTATGCCATAAAATTTAAAGTTCATCGATCAAAGGTTGAAGTAGAAATCTATTCTGCTTTTTGGATTACGCGGGATAGGAACAACACATTTCAGAAATATATAAGGACTAGTCATCAACATTTCAGGAGAAAGATTATACGGGGTAATAAATACAGGCCAACATGAATATAGCGCAGCACCAACTAAAAAAGAAGAGAATCCATCCGCACATAATCCCAAATGAATATTTCGTGGCTCAGCTGCAAAATCTAGATAAGTTATATCAAAATGCTTTCAAGCCTGTCCATCATATGGATGACACATAACACCAGTGAGCCTTCTATTTTCACTGTGTCATCTCATATGAGGAGTTGAGCTATTTGAAGCATACAACCTCTTCAACCTTGGTATTAGAGGTAAATAATACATCGCGTTAATAACAATTTGATTTCACTATAACCACGCTTAATCGAGGGTGCTAACAAAACTTACAGGACTCTAGGTTAGCATCTTTCTTAAATTATAACATGCGGCCATTTTAACAATAATCAATTCTAACTGAGGAGACACCTAAATTTGACACCAATCTTTTTGCCTTATAGAAAGAATCAGGAACCTCCAAGCCGGGGTCAACTAACTCTTTAATAAGGTCTATCATTGAGTCCATTCCTCCTTCAGCAATATTTCAGTCAGATTTAATACTTAATAATCTAACAGCAACAGACAAACGAGAGTGCAAACACTCGTCAAACAAAGAATGACTAGCAACATGCAATTGTTCATAGAATTTTCCCGCTTCGCTATTAGGAACATATTCAACATTTTCCCTAAAGTCGCACCCGTTTTGCATCTCAAAAGCATCATGCACGATTTCTGTCATCCTAGTATCTTGATATTCATTATGCCTTGCAAACCTACTAGTTTTTCCAACAACAAAGTTATTTTGCCCAACATCACCATCAAAAGCACACAACCTTAAAAAGTCCTTGTGGAACCCCTTTCTATAAAGATGTTCCTTCACAACTTATTCTTTTAAAAGATTTATACACATCTAACACAAGGAAAACGAATAGCCCCAAAACTTAACCAAACATCAAGTGTCATAGCATATTCAACAAATCGTCTAGCACCTTCAACAAATTCCTCCCTAATACCCATTATATTATGTTCCGTTAATATATCCAGCTATAATCAGGTTCTATCTACGCAATCAACCAGATTCCACTAATTAGATTAAGTCACCAAGCATAACCACATTCAAAACAAAAAATTCATCTTTAAAGTCCCTACAGTTAATCATTTTCAACCTATCAAGTCACCAAACATAACCATATTCAAAACAAAAAGTTCAATTGTAAAGTACCTACACTTGATCATTTTCAACCTACCAAGTCACCAAGCATAACAACTATCAAAACAAAAAAAATACCTTAAAAGTCTGTACACTTAATCATTTTAGACCTACCAAGTCACCTAGCACAACCACATTCAAAACAAAAAATTCACCTTTAAAGTCCCTACACTTAATCATTTTCAACATACAAAGTCACCAAACATAATCACTTTCAACCTACCAAGTCACCTTTAAAGTCCCTACACTTAATCATTTTCAACCTACAAAGTAACCAAGCATAACTAAATTCAAAACAAAAAAGCACTTAAAAAGTCCCTACATTTGATCATTTTCAACCTACCAAGTCACCAAACATAACCACTTTCAACCTACCAAGTCACCTTTAAAGTCCCTACACTTAATCATTTTCAACCTACCAAGTCACCTTTAAAGTCCCTACACTTAATCATTTTCAACCTACCAAGTCACCAAACATAACCACTTTCAACCTACCAAATCACTTTTAAAGTTCCCACACTTAATCTTTTTCAACCTACCAAGTCACCAAACATAACCACTTTCAACCTACCAAGTCACCTTTAAAGTCCCTACACTTAATTATTTTCAACCTACCAAGTCACCAAACATAACCATATTCAAAATAAAAAAACACCCTTAAAGTCCCTGCACTTAATCATTTTCAACTTACCAAGTCACCAAACATAACCACTTTCAACCTACCAAGTCACTTTTAAAGTCCCTACACTTAATCATTTTCAACCTACCAAGTCACCAAACATAACCATATTCAAAACAGATAAACACCTTTAAAGTCCCTGCAATTATTCATTTTTAACCTATCAAGTCACTTTTAAAGTCCCTGCACTTTCAAAACCAAACCTTGAACTTTCATACCAAATGATACAATATCGAGTTCATAATACAAGAAACAAGCAACAACAAGACCAACAAGATGTCAACAACAATGCTAGTGAATCGAGCAAGGCCACACGCGGCTTCACTAGACTTTAATATAAACAATAACAAGAAGATAACAACAATGCTAGTGAATCGAAGAAGGCCACACACGGCTTCACTAGACTTCAATATGAACAATAACAAGACTTTGTTATAACAAAATAGAGAGAAATCAACTTACCTTTGCTTGGCTTAAATTAAAGTGAAAGAGATAAGCGGTCACCGGATCTAGATTCTGATGTGCTGGTAGCGCAAAGATACTAAATAAGGATCAAAAGAATAATTTTCAACCTGTCATTCCAAATAAAATATTTCAACTTTGAGTGATTTAACAAAACTCATATAAAAAACAACAAGCTAAAGTGCTAAACCATAAATTTAAATCAAGAATCTCAACAAATCACAACTAGAGATTCCAACTTTGAGGAATTTAAACCAATAATAACTTCAACACCACAAAATCCATATTAAAAGCTACAAGCTAAACCATAAAACTAAATCACACCAAAGATCAACTTTAAGGGATTTAGCAAAACCCATATTAAAAAAAACAAGCTAAACCATAAAAGGAATTCAAGAATCTTACAAAGTCACAATTAAAGATTCCAAGCACAAATTAATCACCTCATAAAGCACAAAAAAAACTACAACAAAATAAAACTAACCTACAAGTGAGCTAAAAAACTAGTTCAATTAAGCAAAAGAACTAGTTCAAACTAACCTAGTCTTCAAAAAGCACAAATTTTAAAAACAAAATAAAATTTAAGCTACAAGTGAGCTAGAAAAAACATCAAAAGAACCTCATACCTGAGCTGTCGTCTCCGAAGAAGCGCTGGAGTAGTCGCCGGAGATAAGTTTTCGGTATGTTTAGTTCAATTTTTGATGGTGTAGGTCGATTTTGTGTATGTGTTTCAATTAATGTGTATAGGTCGATTATTGTGTATGTAGGTCGGGTTGGGTCATGTGGAGGTGGGTCGAGTAGGTGGTCGGTTTCAAGAAATAATACAAAATATTTTAATTACTATAGTTAATAAATCAATTTAAAATTAATTAACTAATTAAAATTAATTTTTAATAAATTCTATAATATTTATAACAATAACACGAGTAGTATATTTTCTCAATCGTATAATAAAATCAATGAATTTTATAAATTACGATAAATTTTTTGTTAATTAGCTTTTATTTATATATATATATATATATATATATATATATAATTATATAATATCATAATTAAAAGCTAATTAACCAAAAGTTTATTGTAAATTTAAAATTCATTGATATATATACCTCATAATACAACGTGTTAATCAAATAAGTTATTGATTACTTGTCTTACGTTATTACAACTTCAACAATATACGGGGATCTACATTGACACTAAATAGTATATCTATTTCCTCAATAGTATGATATCAATGTATTATTCAAAATATTTTGATATATAGATTCAGTTATCGAGCTTTCGATTATTGCATAGGTCACTACACGAGATATATGTATATATACATATATTCAATTGTCTTTCAACTTTCAAATACGTACTATAAACATCACATACACGATTTCACTACTCCATAATAATATACAACGTAGTTCACATATACTCAGATACAAAATTTTTAAGTGAAAAAACTAAAATTCACTGCCAAAATACATGAGATATACGTATATATACATATATTCAATTGTCCACCAGCTTTTAAATACGTAATATAAACATCACATACACGATTTTAATATACTACCCCATAATAATATACAATGTATTTCACATATACTGATCAGATGAATTATCGGTTAGTTTATCTTATGTCATTAATGTACCTTCACTATATAATATGTATATACTATATATATATATATATATATATATATATATATATATATACCTATACATACACACACATGTACACATTATCGACTATATGAAGTTCTAAATATGTACTATATATATCACATACGTACACGAGTATATTATCCAATAATATAATGCAACCTGTTTCATATACATGCTCAGATGAGTAATCGATTAGTTATATTTGATTAGCTTCATATACGAGGTTTTGACTACATCGTTCATCAATTGATTACTACATGATATATATATATATATATATATATATATATATATATATA
>NC_061119.1:114034158-114103831 GCF_002878395.1 Capsicum annuum
CACAAGTATATTACCTTATAATAGAACACGTTCATTATATTCTATGAGTTATCGGTTATATATACACATATTCATTATACAAAGATTATGCATGTTTAACGTCATTTAATGTATATACAAAGGAAAATATTTATTCCATATATTGAAACATAAGTAAAGATAAATATTATGTTTAACGTAATTTGTTCATTTTATTTGATATATTTTTTAGTGTAACTTTTTCACAAAATTTAAGAATGATTGATTTTTATTATTACTCTACAGGTTATCGACTACGTGTGATCAGTGTAATTTCAAAAAAATATATATTAGATTATATATATAATTATTTTTAATGAAAATAATATATATATATATATATATATATATATATATATATTTGATTACATATATATAATTATTGATTACTAAAAATTACTTACATTTTAATTTTTTTAATTCAAAAACCGACCACAAGTCTTCGATTTTTTAAAGATATATATATTTTTTTGAAAATAACAAAATCGACCACTAGTGGTTGTTTTTAAAAAAAAAAAAAAAAATAAAAAAAAATATTTAACTATAATTAAAAAAAAAATTAAAAAAAGAGGTCGTTTTTTTTTTTTTTTTTAAATTTTTATTTGTAAAATAAATAATAATTACTGCATACGTCACTACACGAGAAATACATACATACATATATATATATATATATATATATATATATACATATATTCAATTATCTTTCAACTTTCAAATACGTACTACAAAGGACACATACACGATTTTACTACATAATAATATACAATATAGTTCACATATACTCAGATACAAAATTTTTAAGCGAAAAAGCTCAAATTCACCACCAAAATTTGGCGGTCATTCAAAATTCGAAATTCAAAGCAAATAGTAGGTATATGCATGCCAGTTTCAGGATGTAATTTTCTATCTCCCACCCCTACTTCCTTCCTCCCCCCATTTATACATCGTAATACATGTCTTACATTATTACAACTTCAACAACATACGTGTGTCTACATTGACACAAAATAGTATATCTATTTCCTCAATAGTATGATATCAACGTATCATTCAAAATACTTTGATATATAGATTCAGTTATCTAGCTTTCGATTATTGCATACGTCACTAAATGAGATATACGTATATTTACATCTATTCAATTATCTATCAGCTTTCAAATACGCACTGTAAACATCAGATACACAATTTTAATATACTACCTAATAATAATATATAACGTATTTTACATATACTGATCAGATGAATTATTGGTTAGTTTATCTTATGTCATTAATATACCTTCACTATATAATATGCATATACTATATTTATATATATATATATATACCTATACATACACACGCATATACCCACTATCGACTATATCAAGTTCTAAATATGTACTATATATATCACATACGTACACAAGTATATTATCCAATAATATAATGCGACGTGTTTCATATACATGCTCAGATGAGTGATCGATTAGTTATATTTGATTAGATTAATATACTAGATTTTGACTACATCGTTCATCAATTGATCACTACATGATATATATATATATATATATATGTGTGTGTGTGTGTGTGTGTGTGTGTGTGTGTGTAAACATATTTATACATATGAACTCTTGAATGCGTACTATATATATCACATCCACAAATATATTACCTTATAATAGAACACGTTCATTATATTCTGATGAAATATCGGTTACATATCCACATATTCATTATACAAAAATTATGCATGTTTAACGTCATTTAACGTATATACAAAGGAAAATATTTATTCCATATATTGAAACAAAAGTAAAAGATAAATATTATGTTTAACGTAATTTGTTTATTTTAGTTGATATATTTTTTAGTGCAATTTTTTCACAAAATTTAAGAATGATTGATTTTAATTATTATTATACTGATTATCGACTACGTGTGATCAGTGTAATTTTAAAAAATTATAAATATATATTAGATTATATATATAATTATTTTAATGAAAATAATATATATATTTGATTACATAGATATTATTATTGGTTATTAAAAATTAATTACTTTTAAATTTTTTTAGCTCAAAAACTGACAACAAGTGGTCGGTTTTTAGAAATACTTTTTAAATTTATTTTTTAAAAAATCGACCACAAGTGGTCGGTTTTTTAAAAATATTCTCTTTTTTTAAAAAAATAACAAAACCGACCACTAGTGGTCTTTTAAAAAAAAAAATTAAAAAAAAAATTAAAAACCAACCACAAGTGGTCTATTTTAAAAATATTTTTTAATTATATTTTAAAAAAATTACCACAAGTGATCAGTTTTTTTATTTTTTAAATTTTTATTTGTAAAATAAATAATAATTACTGCATACGTCACTACACAAGATATACGTATATATATATATATATATATATTCAATTGACTTTTACATTTCAAATATGTACTATAAATATCACATACACGATTTTACTACTCCATAATAATATACAATGTAGTTCACATATACTTAGATACAAACTTTTTAAGCGAAAAAACTCAAATTCACTGCCAAAATTTGGCGGTCGTTCAAAATTCGAAACTCAAAGAAAATGGTAGGTATATGCATGTCAGTGTCAGGATTCAATTTTCTGTCTCCCACCCCTACTTTCTTCCTCTCCCCATTTATAACTTGTAATACATGACTTATGTTATTACAACTTCAACAACATATGTGTGTCTACATAGACACAAAATAGTATATCTATTTCCTCAATAGTATGATATCAACGTATCATTCAAAATACTTTGATATATAGATTCAGTTATCTAGCTTTTGATTATTGCATACGTCACTACATGAGATATACGTATATATACACACATTCAATTGTCTATCAGCTTTCTTATACGTACTATAAGCATCACATACACGATTTTAATACACTACCCCATAATAATATACAATGTATTTCACATATACTGATCAGATGAATTATCGGTTAATTTATCTTATGCCATTAATATACCTTTACTATATAATATGTATATACTATAATATGCCTATACATACACACACATATACACACTATCGACTATATCAAGTTATAAATATGTACTATATATATCACATACGTACACAAGTATATTATCCAATAATATAATGCGGCGTGTTTCATATACATGCTCAGATGAGTGATCGATTAGTTATATTTGATTAGCTTAATATACTAGGTTTTGACTACATCATTCATCAATTGATCATATCATTCATCAATTGATCACTACATGATATATATATATATATACATATATATATATATATATATATATAAACATATTTATATATATGAACTCTTGGATGCGTACTATATATATCACATCCACAAGTATATTACCTTATAATAGAACAAATTTATTATATTCTGATGAATTATCGGTTATATATACACATATTCATTATACAAAGATTATGCATGTTTAACGTCATTTAACGTATATAAAAAGGAAAATATTTATTCCATATTTGAAACATAAGTAAAAGATAAATATTATGTTTAACGTAATTTGTTTATTTTATTTGATATATTATTTAGTGTAATTTTTTCACTAAATATAAGAATGATTAATTTTTATTATTATTATACTGGTTATCGACTACGTGTGATCAGTGTAATTTCAAAAAATAAATTATATATCAGATTATATATATAATTATTTTTAGTTAAAATAATATATATATTTGATTACATATATCTAGTTATTGGTTAGTAAAAATTATTTACTTTTTAATTTTTTTAGTTAAAAAACCGACCACAAGTTGTCGGTTTTTAAAAATATTTTATTTTTTTGAAAATAACAAAACCGATAACTAGAGATTGTTTTTTTTTAAATAAATTAAAAAATAATTTTTAAAAATCGACCATAAGTGGTCGGTTCTTAAAAATGTTTTTTTAAAATAAAAAATTAACCACAAATGGTCGGTTTTGTTATTTTTTTCAATTTTTATTTGTAATATAAATAATAATTAATATAAAATTATTGAAATGATTACTTTGAAATTTTATCAAAAATTACTTTGAAATTTTAAAATATAAAAGCGACCACATGTAGTCTTTTTTTAAAATTTTTTTTGTAAAAACATAAAAAACCGACCATTTGTGGTCAGTTTTTTCCGACCACAATGTGTGGTCAGTTTTTTTCGACCATTGTGGTCGGTTTTCTTCGACCACAATATGTGGTCGATTTTTTGTGATCGTTTTTTCAGATTTTTTTAGTAGTGATACTTGTTCTATTTATGAAATGAAGAGAATTTGCTGTATTTTTCTCTTTTCTACCTTTAGTATAACTGAGCAACATCAAGTAATAATTAGTTAAATTTAGAGCTTCAAAGCATCATTAATAGGTTAATTTAGTAAAATACACCTATAATTAAAATTTATACACCTATAATTAAAATTTACATAAGCGCTGTGGTAAGTCAATAAGGGTCAAGTAAAATGGAATGGGCGGAGCACATGGCAAGTTTAAGACCACAAAATTTAAACACACTACTGACATCTTTAAGTTCCTGTTTAGGATTGCTTATTTCCCAAAGAAAAACACTTATTTTGAGAAAAAACACTTTTTTTTTTAAAAGAAGAGTGTTTGGCAAACTTGCAAAAATGCTTTTAAAAATAAGCAGAAGCAGAAGCAGAAAATTACTTTTTTTATGACTAAAATATCTCTATCACTCTCTCTCTCTCTCTCACACACACACACACTAATATATATATATATATAAAAATTAACATATCTTATAAGTATGTTTAAAGTTTGATTTTAATATTTTATACTTCATATTTACATCATAATTCTTTATTTTATTTATGATTTATATATTATTATTTTATTTTCACTCATTTTCTTTAAATAAATTTTAAAAAATCATTGATGATTATCCGAAGAATATATAAATTTTTATTTTTTATTATTAATGATAACAAATGACAGATGAATCATGTTACAAGAATAAATGATATTTGACAACACTTGTAAATTTTTTCTCGAATATTTAATTTTAAATAAATAATTCAAAAAAAGTGACATATTTGTTACCATGTAGTTTACATATATGAAAAAAGAGATAAAGCTTTTGGTATACCTTCAGAAATACAAGACAGATCTTCTACTAGTATGGAGATATTGCATAATAAAATTAGGGATGAAATCATTGAGAATTTTGTGATGTATGAAGGACTAATTATTTTTGTGGTTAATTTTTTCATAAATAGTGATTTAATTATGAAATAATTTTTATATTTATTTTTGTTAGATATTTTTAACTATTTTCAAATAGTGATATTTTCCCAGTTAAACTGAGACACTTAAATTAAGTTGAGAAATAATAAATAAAGTACATATTTACTAATAATACCCTTATTAATTAGTGTTTATTCACTATATATTAGAAAAAGAATCGAGCCAACTACGAAATTCAATTGCAATTGGTCAATTTTCTAGAAAAACCAATCGAAAAGCATAGGTCAAAAATGGGTCGATCGAACTTTATTTAAAAAAAGTATTTTTGAAAGTAAAATCGATCGATGCCATTGATTTTTATAAAATAATTTGCCATATTTTTTAACGACCAAGATCAGTCAATTTATCCTTTTCTTGGTTTTAAGATAAAAAAAATCAACTTAGCTTGACCAATTTTATTTATAAAAATTAGTATTGAACTAGTTGATTATGGTCGACTTTTTTGTCGGTCAAAGATCTGTCGATTTTTTTGGTTGATCTTGGCTCTGCTTTTAGTAGTGAGTGTCAATGGACTTGAAAAATAAGTTTGAGAAATGAATAATTAATGTTAAGAGTAAAATAGGAAAAAAATTATATTTAAAGTTTTTAAGTAAAAGTGAAAATTCATTTTTAGAATGGTGAACAAGTAAAAAATAACGGAGCAAGTAAACTTTTTACTCCATTCATTCAAATTATATGATGTTTATGATTTAGATACCCCTCTGTTTTTTATTTAGATACACCTCATAAAATATTTTTACACTCTTGAAAAGAAAGAGGAGTAAACCAATTATATCAAAGAAAATTTTACTTTCATGTACTAGTATTGTCATAATTATTGCATAAATAAAAACATATAAAGCTTATATTACAAAAAAAAATGGTGAGAGCAATGCTAATAGTAGTGCTAGCAAATAACTTTTGTTGTAAGGAAAAAGTTTTAAATTTATATTTTTAAGTTAGTGAAATCATCAAAAATTTATTTATCGTTAATAATTGAGGTTGAATATAGTTTCGTCATTATAAAATTGATTTAATATATCTTAATTCACTAATAGAAAAGAAATTACAATATATGAGATATTTTTACAAGAGAAATTGTTAATTAACTTTTGAATTATGTGAAATTGAGAAATGAAAGAATCGCAGCTTGATAGCTTGCAATCAAGGAGAAGAAGAAGATAGTCAGAAACTGAATTTTCATTATTCTCCCTGAAGATTACAATTATGACTCTATTTATAGACTTGAGTTAAGATGAGCTAAGAATGGGCTAAGAAGTGAATCATGTATCCAGCTCATTGATAGCTCATTATAACTAACTAATCATTGGATAACAACCTCTAACAACCTTTAACAACCTCTGCAGTTGACTCAACTATTGACTAACTAACTAACTAACTACTCCTATCAATATTACACACCAATGGAACAGGTAGTCATGTATGTTACCGTGTATGTAGTAGTTCAAAACACTCCCCCTCAAGCTGCAGGGTGCAGAATATTTAGCACACCAAGATTTCCAAGTGAATAAGTATGTTGAGCAAGGCTCGGGACCTTGATAAGCAGGTCAACAAATTGATCACTAGAATAAACATAGAGAGCCTTAATTAAGCCGTCTTTGATCTTGTCCCTAATAAAATGACAGTCAATCTCAATGTGTTTGGTTCTCTCATGAAACACAGGGTTGTTAGCCAACTGAATGGCTGAATTACTATCACTGAAGACTGAAACAGGAAGAGTGACATAAACCCTGAGGACTTGAAACAAACTAACCAGCCAAGTGAGCTCTACAACTACTGAAGCCATGCTTCTGTACTTAGCTTCAGCAGAACTCCTAGAAATAGTGTGTTGTTTTTCTGATTTATATGATATTAGTGATTCACCAAAGTGAATGGCATAACCAATAACTAATCTTCTAACTAATCTTCTAGTGTTGGGGCAAGCAGCCCAATCTGAGTCACACCAGTAAGTTAGAGAAGTAGTAGCCTTAGCCTTGAACCAGACACCTTGACCAATAGAATCTTTAAGGTATCTGACCACCCTAGTAGCTGCTTCCTAGTAGGATTTCTTGGGGTGTTGCATAAATTAGTTGAGAGTTTGCACAGCAAAATCAATGTCTGGCCTTATAATAGTGGCATACATAAGTTTCCCAATAAGTCTTTGGTAAGATAAAATATCAGATAGCAACTCATCATATTGTGCACCTGTGGCATGATCATACTCAATAGATGTTAACTTGGCATTAGATTCTAGAGAGGTGATAGCTGGTTTAGTACCACTAATCCCTGTGTCAGCAATCAACTCAAGAATGTACTTTCTTTGGTTTAATATGATCCCTGATATTGATATTAAAACTTCAATACCCAAAAAATACTTGAGATCACCCAAGTCTTTCATTTTGAATTGCTGATGCAACTTGATTTTGGTGGCATTGATAAATGATTCACTGCTTCCAGTAATTAGCAAATCATCAACATATACAAGCACTATAACAGTGTTATTACCTTGATGCATAGTGAATAGGGAATATTCATGTACACTTTGGGTAAAACCAGCATCAAGTAAGGCATGAGTGAGCTTCGGATTTCACTGCCTAGAGGCCCGCTTAAGGCCATACAAGGATTTGATCAATTTGCACACCTCGTGCTCCCCCTGTCTTCTTAATCCTTATGGCATCTCCATGTAGAATTTCTCCTCAAGATTCCCTTGGAGGAATTCATTATACACATCCATTTGATGAAGATTACAACCTTTAGATATAGCTACTGCAATCACACATCTGATTGTAACCATCTTAGCCACTGGTGAGAATGTTTCATGATAATCTAACCCCTCTTATTGACTCTATACTTTGGCCACTAACCTTACCTTGAACCTCTTCACTTCACCATTTATAGGATATTTAATTTTTTATATCCACTTGGAACCAACAATATTCTTCCCTTTAGGTAAATCAACAATGATCCATGTATTGTTAGCTTCCAATGCTTGAATTTCTGACTTCATAGCTTTCACCCACATTTCATCTTATACATCTTGTTTAAAGTGCTGAGGCTCAGAAAAAGTTGAGAATTTGGTTAAATAGCACTGATAAATAGGACTAAGATTTTTATAAAACAAGTTGTTGGCTAATAGATGCTTGCATCTCTGGTTTCTGAAAGTGTCAACATAATCATGTATCCATACTGTTAGTTTGCTTGTTCTTGCTGGTCTACTGGAAGAAGGTTGAGGCATGAAAGGTTTATATTTGAGCGTGTCTTCATGATTGGTGCCAGGTGAAGCTGTACCAGGTACTGCAGCATCAGTAATGCTATCCTCCTCAATTGGAGCATCTTCAGTGACACTCTCAATAGATGTCTCAGGAAATACTTGAACGTGTCTTCATGATTGTGCTTGTGTATTTTATGCTGGTGAGGAATCAAAAGGAAATGTATCTTTATGAAACACTACATCTCTACTAATTAATAGTCTCTTTAAGGTGAAATCTAGCAGCAAATATCCCTCTGAGACTCTGAATATCCCACCAATACTGCAGGTTTGGCCATTTCTATGAATTTATCACCTCTTGGTAAGATAGTTATATAGCACAAACATCCAAATACCCTGAGATGAGACAACTTAGGATTTTTGGAAAACACCAACTGAAATGGGCTCTTACCACTCAGAACAGAAGATGACAACCTGTTCATTATATATACTACAAATTTTACACATAGTCCCCAATATTTAATGGGCAAGTGAGACTGAAACTTGAGGGCTCTGTCTATGTTTAATATGTTTCTGTGCATTCTCTCCACATCTGTTGAGGAGTGTGAGGATAACTGGTCTAATGCAGAATGCCTAGGGACTAGAATAATGTCTTACATTGAGAGTTGGTAAATTCAGAACCATTATTAGATCTGATGGTTTTCACAAACTGAGTTTTAATCAGGGGAATGAATGTTTTAATGGCCACTATGGCCTCAAACTTTAACTGCAACAGGTACACCCAAGTATATCTACTATGGTCATCTAACATAGTCAAGAAATAGTATTTGTTGTCAAAAGTAGAAGTTTTATATAGACCCCATAAATCCATGTGTGCAAGTTCAAAACAAGTGGAACATATAGTAGTAAAATGACAATCTTGTCTGTTTAGCCAGTGGACACACAATACATTTATTCAACATATTTACATCAGTAGGATTCTTCAGAATGTCTAAATATTTGAGAACCTGAGAAGCAGGGTGTCCAAGTCTTTGGTGCCATAAACTGTAACTGGAAGTTAAGACTTCTGCAATGAATTTGTAGGTTTTTGATCTTGACTGATTAGTATTTCCTATCCAACAACCTTTAAGAACATACAATCCACCCTTTTGTCTATCAATCCCCTTCACCTTGTCATTGAAGAGGTCCTGAAAGATACAAAAATTAGGTTAAAATGATACAAAGCATGGAAATTACTTGGTTATCTTAGCAACAAACAACAAATTGAGTTTGAAGTATGGAATAAGTAGGACATCTTTGATCACATCATCTGGAAAAATATAGGCTTCTCCATTATGTGAGTTGTCACTTCATCACCTGTTGGGAGGTGAAACTTTTCCAAATGTTTAGTGTCTAATCTAGTACTACTTTTTAATAAGTGTCTATGTATAGACACATAATGTGTAGCACCTGATTCTATAATCCAACTGTCAGGATAGGCTTTGGGCAAAAAACAAGTAGTAATACCTATCCTATTTACTTGTTTTATATCATTGGTATATTTTATCTATTTGGTCATAATCTGAGTGTAATCCTCCTCTGTGAATGTGTGAGGCTTGGCTAGTGGTGCATGGGTCCCTTCATGACTAGAACTAGCAGCATTAACTTAACCAGCTACCATAGTTGGAGCCTGAGAAAATTTGTTGCCAGTGTTGACAAAATGGAAGAATAGCAACTTGATAGCTTGCAATCAAGGAGAAGAAGAAGATAGTCAGAAACTGAATTTTCATTATTCTCCCTAAAGATTAAAGTTATGAGTCTATTTATAGACTTGAGTTAAGATGAGCTAAGAATGAGCTAAGAAGTGAATCATGTATCCAGCTCATTGGCAAATTATTGTAACTAACTAATCATTGTATAACAACCTCTAACAACCTTCACAACCTATACAACTGACTCAGCTATTGACTAACTAACTAACTACTCCTATCAGTATTACACACCAATGGAATAGGTAGTCATGTATGTTGCTGTATATGTAGTAGTTCAAAACAGAAATGGTTTAAATTTTCTCTTGAGCATTGCAGGTTATGTAGATTTCAATTTTCTCAACCATTATCCATAGCTCCACATCATTCTAAATGAATCTCCCCTATAACTATTAATTTTCTTCACTTTAAAACACATTATTTGAATAGTATCATTACTTTACAAATACTTCACCTAGACGATATCATATAAAAACATAATTGGTTATTGTATGAATTCTATTAAGAGAATTTTGTAAAAGAAATGAATTTTGGGAAAAGCATTCAACTGATTTTATCTATGTGTTGAGGATTATTTAAACCGAAAGAAACAAAAATATCTAGCATGCAACTAACTCATACTGACAGTGATCTAGATACCATAAACTACGTACAACTATCACTAACTCCTAACTAATAGAATACAAAGACACAAAATAACTAATTAATTAATGAATAATTAACTAACTAATTAAATCTTAATACCCCCTCCACTCCCCTCAAATTAGAGGTCTGGAGAACACTGACAACTTGTGCAATACAACATAATATTTGATGTCAGTTAAAGTTTTTGTTAAGACATATTCTAGTTGATTGTCTAAGCTTATGCGAAAGAGTGATATAAAGCATGCTTGTGAAAAATAACCACAAAGTGGCAATCAAATTCAATGTGTTGGTTCTTTCATGAATCATAGAATTCTTGGCAATATGAAGAGCTAACTGGCTATCACAATACACCTTAGTAGAAGTTGGTAAGGGCACTATAGGTAGTCTGTTGAGCCAAACCAATTCACTTGCAACTTTCCTTATTTTGCTCTATACCTTGTTGAAGATATAGATATGATTTCTTTTGATTTCTAACTGAGAGTAATATTACCCAATAAAATAATACACCCAGTCAGAGATTTTCTATAACCTCGGCAAGCATCTGAATCAAAGTCACTTTAGACTTTGACATTGTATCTCCGATCATGTGACATGAAGATGCCTAGAGTGGGATCTACCTTTATATATCTCAAAAAATAGAAAATTGTCTTTAAGGGAGACTCCTTGGGATCTTACATAGATTTTCTAAGATATTGCACACTATAGGATCTATCCATTTTGATGTCAATTAGAAAATTTAACTTGCTAATGAATTTCCTGTAATATGTGGGATTTGATAGAGGAGTTCCCTCTTAGGCATAAAGATTTTCTGTAGGATCCAGTAGAGAAGTACAACTACTCAAATTAGAGATGTTGTAGCTTTTTAATAATTCAAGGATGAATTTTTTCTGAAAAATAATAAACCCATCTTCCTTCTAGAATACCTCCACCCCAAGGAAATAATGCAACTTCCCCAAGCATTAAATCTTGAACTTATCATTTTGAAAGATTTTGAATTCTTCAATCTCATACATATTAGTTCCAATTAAGATAATATCATCTACATAGATAGCCAAAAAGATAGTAGAACTTATAATCTTCTACTGAAAAAGTGAGCAGTCATTTAATGAGGTATTAACCTCAAGAATACAATGCTTCGCAGCTAGCTTAGCATACCATTGCCTGCTAACTTGTTTTGGGCCATAAAAGGATTTGTTTAACTTGTATACCATTCCTAGTTTATTCATCACTAAACTTAGTGGTACTCCATATCCACTTCCTCATGCAAATCATGATGGAGGAATACATCATTCATGTTAAGTTAAAAAATGCTCCATCTTTTTTTTTCTTTACTACTGGACTCTTACAGTTGTCATCTATATCACCAGTAAAAAGGTTTCTGTATTGTTCAATGCCAGCTTGTTAAGTGTATTATTTCACTATAAGTCTTGCTTTGAACCTCTCAATTGTGTTATAAGACTTGTGTTTCACTTTATATACAAACTTGCACCCTATTGCCTTTTTGCCACTAGGTCACCAAGTATTAAGTATGATTTGCATGCAATGCTTTAAATTCTTATATCATGGTAGTTTGCAAGCAGGGTTCATAGCTGTATGTTCATATGAACAAATTTTATCATCACTAATAATGTCTCTTACAAGTGACTGACTCCCATGTTTCAGGACATCTACTGAGATGTGTCGATGTTTTGAAAAGTCACCACTAAGAGAAATTATCCTATTATGAGGTTGGTTGTATAGTTGACCTATAATATGAGGTAGGATGTAATCATGTAGGTATGTAGGTAGCTTATATGATAAAGAAGGCCTACTTGGTGCTGCAATTTTCTCACCTATATGAGGGATGACATAGGGTGCTTGGCTAGGAATTATATGAGTTCTAGGTTAGGTCTGTGAATCAACTAGTTAGTCAGATAAGGTTTCAGCTGGTGTGTCACTTGCATCAACTACATTATTCTAAATTTTTGTACAATTTGTGGTCCAACTTCAGCATTGATAGTACCTATGAAGGGTACAAAATGATGTACGAAAGGAAACGACGGCATATCATAAGCAGCAATAAAAGGACATTTTTTTTCTTTATGATGTAAAATGAGATACAAGATAAAGATATAATCAAGAAATATAGGGGAGATAGAGAAGAAAGAAAAAAATAATTCCACAACTTGAATAAATTAGATAAAAATAAATATAGATTTGTAATTTTTTTATTTGATCAAACAATTACATTATTGAAATTAAGGGAGAAGAGAATTGCAATCATACATGAATAAAACTTACCTAAAGATATTCAAGAGAGATCCAATGTACACACAAAGGGATAAACCCACAAAACTCACAAGGATCTTCAATCTAAAAATATTATCCTCGAAAACAAGATTAGAGTAAGTAAAAAGTTGATATAAAATAGTATCTATCAATTTAATACTACAATCACTTGTGCTTCCCTTATTATTTAAAAGATATTCTTCACTTTTAGAGGACTTTCCAAAATAAGAAGTACTTTTAATAAATAATTTGGAAGTTAGCTTGCTAACATCCAAGAAATTAGTACCCTCAAATAATTCACAAGAATTATTTTCACAATTCATGCGCACTTTAAATTTTGGATCATCATTTTCATCAAGAGCATATGAGTGAATAAGGAATGAATCATTCAATTGGAAATCACAAAATAGGGGATTGTCAAAAAAATTCAAAATTTAAGCTCAAACAAACTATCATCACACATCTCATACTCCATTTCAAGAGTACTATCACCAAGAATATTCACGTCTTTACAAGATAAGGAATAATAACTTGCAAAGAAACAATCATTATCAATCACATTTTAGTATTCCAAGTAGCTAAAGAAAAAATATGTTCATCTTCATTACAAAAATTTAAGAAAACATCATATTTTTTCATATTTGTCATAACACTAGCTTGAAATATTTTAAACTCACAATCAATAATAATTTTAGCTCCATAATTATATTCAACTGGTAAATAATTATTCATTTATTTATTGATACAAAATAAATAATCATCAACCTAAAAAAAAGATTGTTTAACATTCACACTCAAGTCAATATCAATTTCATTTGAAGTAACTAAAGAGTTAGGATTAGACCTTTTAGCTCGATGAACACTTAAAGAACCTTCTTACCTTTATTTTTCTAAAATTAAGCTCACTTTCTCTCTTGAATTAGTCCCAACTTAACTTGTTTCTGTTAATTTTTGAATTTCCTTTCATATCGAATTATTCTTTTTGTATTCTTCTTTAAGAAGATGTATAAAAAAAGAGAAAGCACAAGAAAAATATGGATTCAAAGGGTTAGATATTGAATATTGAGTGTCTCTTTTGTAAGATTAGGATTTTCCCTTTCATCTCTTCATGAACCTCTTCTTTTGATTCTTGGTAGGAATTCCATGGTATGAGTTTATTTTCTTCTCCAATTGTTTAATCTATTAATTAATGTATATTTAATTATTAGATTGATCTTTCTTTCTTCTAATTTATATTCTCCCTAATATATTTTTATTCTTTACTTGCTAATCTTTTGAATTCATTTCTATTATATTTGTTGTGTTCATCTTTGGTGTATCATTTTACATCACTTTAAAAACTACATCTCTATAGATGTGTATTTTCTTTGTGGCCAGATTGTATTCCCTTGATCCCAAGGGGTATCCTATGAAAATATCGCATGTGGTTTTTGCTTTAAACTAGTCTCTTTGAAACTTGGAAATGGTTAGATAGTAAAGACATCTAGATGTTCTTATATGAGAATAGAATGGTTTAGATTTATGCACAAATTCAAATGGGTATTTTCCCATGATGTGAGAAGTATGGAATCTGTTAATAATTTATGTGGAACATAACATACATCCCCCCAATATTGTAGTATTACTTTAGATTGAAAGAGAAGTCCCCTAGCAGTTTCGCACAAACATTTATGTCTTCTCTTTACCTTACTATTTTGTTGTGGTGTGTAGGGAAATTTTTTCATGAATGATTCCTTTGGATTTCAAGAAGGATGATGTCTTAGTTTTTATGAGCTAAAGTCCATTATTTATTCTTCTGGACTTATTAGTGGTGTCAAACTATTTTTCACCCTTGGTTATGAACGTCTTAATGACTTCTAAGGTGTTATTTTTAGAGGTTAAAAGTTGGGTCCATGTACATATGTTGTAGTCATCATTAAGGGTGATGAAGTATCTATGGTTGTCATGTGTCACTAAATAGAAGGATCCCCAAGGATCAATGTGCAAAAATTTTAAGATTTTTATTGAAGTGTTGGTTCTGTGGGAAAGTGACAATCTTTCTTACCTTTCCATTGGACAAATGCTATATAAGAAGGGTTGTTTGGTGTAAATGATTTCAGTTATGGAATAAATGTCTCTCATTTCATAATAGGTGCATGCCAAAGTATGTTATACTATAGCATGTCATGACCCAAATGATCGTGAGTGGAACTAACACTAATTTTTCGGTGGAAAAATCATATAAGTCAAATTATTACCAAATCATTTAGTTAATATTAAAATGAGGTTATCACAAACACCAACTTAGCAATTATAAATCTAAAACTAACCACTAATAGTGTGGAAAATCAAGCAAATCGCCTATTACAATCCCCAAGACCCAAAAGTCATCTAACAAGAACTAAAATAAAATGTCTAAAAGAAATATCCAAAAATAAAGAAAGATATAGTGTATCATTTTTCAAAAAAGGACAAGAACTAATATGGTGATCCATGACAACCTAGAGATGGAGTACTCACCCTTAGATAGAAATCAACTATCAAATGCTAGAGATAAGGTCATGTTTGAGCGTCTAGAACATTTTCTGCACTCAATAAAAGAAGAGTATAGGGTAGTATCAGTACAAGCCACAATGAACTGGTAGGTATCATAGGCCAACTCAATATAATAACATGTATAAAACATGTATTAAATAACAAGTAGACAGATATCAATATATAGCAGGTATACAATGAATCAACAAATACATCAACATGGGTCGTGACTTTTCTCTCGGAGCACATCAGCAAGGCTGCTAATGTGCACTGTCTGTAAAATCACCATGATCCAATTGAAAACTCTAGTCGTTACTCTGACAAATATTATCACACTAAATAATGGTACTAGCTATAGTCTCCCATCGATCACTTTTGGAAGCTTCTTTCCCCAAAAATTCAATTCAATACTGGAGGAGGGTGAGGATACTTTATCAAGCTCTGAATCCCTAAGGTCAATATATCTGAAAGCCTATAGGGTTTTGACTGACCCTCCATCGAATATGAAAATCTAGTTCTCTACAAAAATGACTCCAAAAAACAATACCCCTATAATACTGAAGGAATTTGACGAGAATCAAGTAGATCACAAAGGGAAAACACTATCATACATTCCGCCGACTTCGAAGCGAGGTAAGGTTTGTGTGAGTATATTTGAGGAGTTTATACGAAGTCAATCAAAGTAATGGAAACATTCCCTTATAGGGTTTATAATTGGGGATACCCCATACCTGAAATCCATTAAGGATTTATTTTGCATGACTGGAACTATGCGGCAAAACCTCAAGTATTGAATCATGATAATGGGTATTTTATCTTTAGATTTGAATCTGCTGAAGATTGTGATAAAGTGTTAATGGGAGGACCTTACACTTTTCATAATAAATCATTCATTATACAGGAATGGGACATAGATTTTGAATTCAATTCGAATTTTATCACCACCATTTTATGGGTCACCTTCCCTGGATTACTGTAACACCCCAAAAATCCACACAACTATTAGAACCATGATACAAGCTCATTAAAAATAAAAAATAATGGTTTGATGGTTATATAAGTGATTTGGACATATATTAAGTCCTCAAATAGCTCCTACCTTATAGAAAAGTCAAAAACATTCCTTAGCGATTAAATTTTTGTAAAGAAAATAACCATAATTATCTTCAAACAAGCATAATTTTTTTGTATACTAAGAATTTTTTCAGATCAATATACCCTACATATAGATAATTGAATTGTCTTTTCAACACCACCGGTTTTGCCTTAATATGATATCAGAGTAAAAAGTTATTCCCATTTTACCAGAGAGGTGTCTGTCTGCTAAGGCGAGATAGCCAGGGTGGCGGATCATCGCATCAGTGATGGCCCATCATTCCATACCACCACCCTTAAGTATAAAGGTTGAAATCTAGTCTTTTTGTGATGGCTAGAGTGACAGTCAGTCACGGGAATGATGGTCCATCACCTAAATCGTCACCCGAGATAGTTCTGCACTATAATGACATTCTTAAATTTTTTTGGTCTTTACTCACTCTTTTAACCCCAAAAATAAGTTGTTTCATCCTCTTAACATTATCTATAAAGAGTAAATACTACCCTAACACGTCATAACTCAAAACTGGATGATTTTTTCTCCCTAAAAACCAAGTAGGGTTCATCAAATTCAAGTTCAATACCAAGAATAAATCCTAGGCTTCAACACTAAAGTATGTGTGATGTTCATCCATGGGACCCTTTCACCCATGGAGTCCAAGAATCCTTTTTGTTTTAAATCATGAGTTTACATGATCAAATTGAATTATCTCCATGAAGCTCTTATTAATTTTACAAGTTATGTTTATAAGTATTTTCTAGTGGAAAGAGCAATTACATGTTTTGAATGTTGAAAACTTCACGTTAAGTCCCTAATTTATGATTTTAGTCTTGTAATCATGTTATTCTCGCATGCTTTATCCATTCCCATGCTTAAGTTCTTGACTCTCATGTGTTTGATGAAATGCCTAAGTTTTAGGTTTTAAGCAATGATCCCCTACTATGGTTTTAGAGCTTTTATATGGTATTATAATTATTTTCATTCAGTTCTAGTGGGTTATGAACACCCGATACCTACGTGTTTCACATGTTTTCAGAATTTTAAGCAATGATTTCAATCACACCATAAAGTTTACCTCTAGTATTAGTTCAATTGGGAGTAGGATTTAACACAAATCAAATACAAGGTTGACAGCTTCCCAGTCAGTTAGGCAAAGTCGTTAGTAGCAGTCCCAACATTCCAGAACTATGTAGCCAGTTTAGGATATGAGGGGTCTCCCATCAGTTTAGGCTTAAATTCCACTCAGGGGTCACCCGTCAATTTAGGCTTGACACTGTGGTCCTTCAGGACATAAGATTAGTGGATTCACATAGCTAGTGTTAGTACTCATGGCACAGTACTGACACCCTTCCAACTAAGGTTATAGGTTGGACCCCAATTAGCTCAGATTGGGGCATATCGGTTAGATGATACCTCCCACAGTCTCCGTACAGTATTCAATGTATTTTTAATTTATATTTTCTTGACTAAGTGTATAGACTTTCAGATATTCATTTTTATAGATTTCATTCTTTTAGATTATAGATTTATCTCAGTAACATAACAAATATACACTTAGTCTTGCATTCTCAAATTTTACATACTCATGCATTCATGCACGGTTAACCCATGTATTTTAGCCTGTCCTTATCTCATATACCAGTATATTCAAAGTACTGACCGCATAATCATCTTTGCACTATGATGTCTTGTATCATAGGTTCGGACACTTAGTTTCCCAACTATAGTTAGACAGCTCAGTGTAATCCAGCAGAAGTAATGGTGAGTTCTCATATATTGAGGGCATGTTATGCTTATTCAATATCTCAGTATTTTTTATTTTTAATTAGTTAGATTTAGTTGGGGGTCTATCCCATTAACTTCTTAGTTAGTTTAATTTAGAGGCTTTCAGACATTTAGTTAGACCATTAGACAGTTTTATCAGTCTTATCAAATATTTTGAACTTGTAATATAACCTTCTTTCAGTATTTAGACTTCATGTCTTTATCAATTGTTTTCACACATGTTCTTTATTATTATTTTATTTAGTGCTCATAATAGGTAGCAGATCATGGGTTAGCTTGTGGTCCCTTATGACCGTAAGTACCGTTGTCGCTGCTAGGTGGTAGCCTCGGGTTATGACAAAACTTGGTATCAGATCCTAAGATTGTATAGTGTCCTAGAGAGTCTGAAAGTCGCATTGAATAGAGTATTATGAATGGGTGTGAAGCGCGCCACACTTATGGACAAGAGGCTACGAGATGTCTTAGAAAAAGTTTCCCTTCTTTCAGTGTTCATGTCATGTGAAAGAGCATGGGATCTATTTAACCTCTCTTTCTAACTAATCCTTTATTCTGATTACAGATAATTCCTCCTAGAAGAAATAATAAAAGAAGGAACAGGGACCAGCCGGCACCACCTCCTGTTTAGAAAGATCCCTTGAATGATCATGTTTCTCATGTTGAGTTTAGGGTTACTTTTATAGACTTGGCTTATTTTGCAGTTGTTCAAAACAATCAGCAGGATATTACTTCATCCAATGCTAGGATTCAGGATTTCACTTGGATAATCCCCCTTTGTTTTTGGGATCTAAGTCTAAGGAGGATCTATAGAAGATTCTAGATATGGTGCAGAAGGTGACTGATATCATGAGCGTCACTTTGGTTGAGAGTATAGAGTTGGCTGCATATTAGTTGTAAGATGTGGCTCATACCTAGTATAAGAAGTAAAAAGAGTGTAGGGGTGCTGAGGTAGGGCTTGTAGAGTGGGAAGAGTTTTCCATGACTTTCTTAGATAGGTTCTTTCCTTTAGAGTTGAGGGAAGATAAGATGCAGGAGTTCATCAATTTAAAGCTATGTAATATAAGTGTGAAGGAATACTTATTTAAGTTCACTCAGTTCGCGAGGTATGCTCCTTCAATTGTGGCAGACAATAGGTCTAGAATTAGTAAGTTTGTTTCTAATGTAGCTGATAGTGTGGTTAAGGAGTGTAGGACTGTTATATTGATTAAGGAAATGGACCTATCTAGATTTATGGTTTATGCTCAGCATTGAGGAGGAGAAGTGAAAGGAGAAAAAGAGAGAGAATAAGAGGGCCAGAATAGGCTATTACAACTTTTATCAGCCAAGGCCAGAAGGTGGTGACCATTCTTAGTTCCATCAAAAATTCCCAGCTCTAGCTCTATCTTCAGCTAGTGTGCCAGTGCCAAAGTTTAGGAACGACAGTTGGGATAGAGCACCAGGCTCTAAATCCCAAAGTAGTATAAATAGTGGTCGTACTAATTTGTTCTACAGGAAGTATGGTAGGAATCATTAGGTCATGTGTAAGGCTGGTAGTGATGTGTGTTTTGGATATGGCAAGCTAGGCCATAGGATCCGAGATTGTATACTGGTGGTACAGAGGGGCAGAAATGATCGCAAATAGGGCCGAAACACTTTTTCAGTAGCACCCACAGGTCGCCCGACCCAGCAAGGTGCCAATTCTAGTGTAACTAGTGGGCAATGCCAGAACATACTTTATGCACTCCAATCTCGACATGATCAGAAAAGTTCTCCTGATGTGGTTACAGGTACGTTACAGGTTTTTCATCTTTATGTGTATGTTTTATTAGACCTCAGAGCTTTATTTTCTTTTGAACCCCCTATATAGCTGTCAATTTTGATGTCAGTCTAGAAACATTACCAGAGCCTTTCTCAGTATCTACCCAGTGGGTAAATCTATTACATCCAGACGGGTATACAAAAATTTTTTGATTATAGTATCTCAGAAAATCACTTTAATAAGTCTTGTAGAGTTAGAGATGACTGATTTTGATGTTATTCTCGGTATGGATTGGCTCCACTCATGTTATGCCCCAGTTGACTATAGAAATAAAGTCATTTATTTTTAGTTTCCCAATGCACCAATTATTGATGGAGAGGTAGTATTTTAGTGCTTAGGGGTGAAATTATTTCATATCTTAGAGCTAGAAAAATGATATCTAAGGGGTGTGTTACATTATGAAGGTAGACTATGTGTTCCATGTGTTGATGGTTTGAGGTAGTGGATTTTAGCAGAAGTGCATGGTGCGCGGTATTCCATTCATCCCAGAGCCAATATGATGTATTGTGATTTGCGGGAAATCTATTGGTGAAATGGTATGAAGAAGGATATTGCAGAGTTTATGGCTAAGTGTTCTAATTGTCAGCAGGTTAAGGTTGATCACCAAAGGCCTAGTGGTACATTGTAGGAGTTCAGCATCCCCACTTTAAAGTGGGAAGTGGTGAATATGGACTTTGGGATAGGATTGCCCATTACGCATTGTTAGTATGATTCAATTTGGGTTATTGTTGATAGAGTGACCAAGACAGCCCATTTCTTACTAGTTCATACTTTGTACTCAGCTAAGGATTATGCCAGTATTTATATTAGGGAGTTACTTAAGTTACATGAGATTCAGTTGTCTTTTATATTAGATATAGGCACTCAATTTACCGCTCACTTTTGTAAGGCTTTTCAGAAGGTTCTTGGTACCCAAGTTCATCTCAGTACAACTTTCCATCCTCAGATAAATGGTCAGGCAGAGAGGAACATTTAGACCTTAGAGGACATGTTGAGAGCCTGTGTTATTGACTTTAACGGTAGTTGGGATGACCACTTACCTTTGATTGAGTTTGCCTATAATAATAGTTATCACACCAGTATTCAGATGGCTCCATTTAAGGCTTTTTATGAAAGTAGATGTAGATATCCTATTGGTTGGTTAGAGGCAGGTGAATCTACTTTGATAGGACCAAATTTAGTGTTTGATGCAATAGAGAAAGTTCAGTTGATTCAGGAGAGGCTGAAGACAGGCCAAAACCATCAGAAATCTTATGATGACATGAGAAGAAGGGATGTTGAGTTTGAGGTTAGTGATTTGGTTTATTTGAAGATTTTTCCTCTAAAAGGAGTGAAGAGATTTGGGAAGAAGGGGAAACTCAGTCCCAGCTTTGTTGTCTCTTATAGAATCTTGAGCCATTTTGGGAAGGTAGCTTATGAGCTAGAGTTGCCTGCAGATTTGGCATCAGTGCATCCGATGTTTCATGTTTCTTTATTAAAGAAATGTATTGGCGACCCAGCTTCAGTTGTTCCCTTAGAGATTGTGGAGATGAAAGATAGTCTTTCCTACGAAGAGGTCCTAGTTGAGAACCTTGATCATCAGATTCATAGACTAAGGAATAAAAAAGTTCTCTTGGTTAAAGTTCTTTGGCAGAATCAGTCAATTGAGGGAGCTACTTTGAAAGCAGAAGTAGATATTCGAACCAAGTATCCTCATCTTTTCTCTGCAAACCCAAGTTTATTTTGAGGTAATGATCTTTCATAGATTTACTCCTTTCCATTCTCAGTTTCATATATATAACCAATCTTATGTCATTGCATGCATTCACAAAATTAGTTTAGTTCATGTATCATGTCTTAGATTCAGTTATGTAATCATGTTTTAAGTCATGCATATTTAGTATATGATCCTAGCTTCCTCAGTAGTCCCAGTCTAACTAGTCATGCATATTCAGTATATGATCCCCACTTCCTTAGTAGTCCTAGTCTAACCATTCTCATTCAAGGATGAATATTTCTAAGGAGAAGATATTATAACACCCCAAAAATTAAGAACAATATTAAAACCATGCTTCAAGCTCATGAAAAATCAAAAATCATGTTTTGATAGTTTTATAAGTGATTTGGACATATATTAAGTCCTCAAAAAACTCCTACCTTGTAGAAAAGTCAAAATATTCCTTAGGGATTAAATTCTTGTGAAGAAAATAACAAAATCATCAAACAAGCATAAATTTTTGTATACTAAGAATTTTGTAGCTCAAGACCCACCAACAAATAGATAGTTGAATTATCTTTCCAAAGCCACCGGTTTCACCTTAATCCAATATTGGAGTAAAAAATTATTCTATTTTACTAAAGAGGTGTATGTCAGCCAAGGCACGATGATCAGGGTAACGGACAGTAGCATCAGTGATGGTCCATCGTGCCAGACCATCACCCTTAAGCAGAAAGGTCAAAATATGGTCTTTTTGTGATGGTTGTATTGACATTCAATCACGGGAGTGACGGTCCATTACCTGGGATAGTTCTATACTAGAATGATGTTTTAAAATGGTTTTTGGCCCTTTCCCACTCTTTTAACCTCAAAACTATATCGTTTCACCCTCTTAACATCAGCTATAAAGTGTAAATACTACTCTAACCCATCATAATTCAAAAATCATTCTTCACAAAGCAAAAAGGGGTGATATCTTCTCCCAAAAAAAGAACTAGGATTCATTAAATTCAAGTTCAATACCAAGAATAAATCCAAGGGTTCAACACTCAGGTATGTGTGATGTTTATCCATGGGCTTCTTTCACCCATGGAATCCAAGAATTCTTTTTTATTAAATCACGAGTTTACATGTTCAAGTTGAATTATCTCCATGAAGCTCTTATTGATTTCACTTACAAGTTATGTTTATAAGTGTTTTCACGTGGAAAGAGCCATTACATATTTTGAATGTTGAAATCTTCACGTTAAGTCCCTAATTTATGATTTTAGTCTTGTAATCATGTTATTCTTGAATGCTTTACCCATTTCCATGCTTAATTTCATGACTCTCATGTGTTTGATGAAATGCCTAAGTTTTGGGTTTTGAGCAATGATCCCCTACTATGGGTTTAGAGATTTTATATGGCATTATTGTAATTTTTATTTAGTGTTGGTAGGTTATGAATACCCGATACCTATGTGTTTCACATGTTTTTAGAATTTTGTAATGATTTCAATCACACCATGAATGTTACCAGTAATTCAGTTATTATGATCATGATGAGAACTATCAGTTATGTAAAAATGATCAGTTAAGCTTAGTTTAGTTCAGTTCCAGTGTTAGTTCAGTTGGAAGTAGGATTTATCACCAAGAATATAGGGGTGGCGGCTTCCCCATCAGTGTAATACCCTGATCGTTCCTTAAGCCTTAATTCGTCTTTTGAAGTGAATATGGATGGCTTCCAAGGTGAATGATGTTTAAACCATATTGTATTTCTCTAATTTCTACTTTCTATAACGTGGATATTTGAATAATCTTTCCATCGATTCTAAATTCGCCTAAATCCGATACTCGAGTGAAGAATTAGAGCCATTTTAGTGAGATAGTGTGCCACCTGGCACTTTAGCGCGTTATGGAGCCAAAGAAAATGGCAATTTTCATTTTCCAGTGAGCCTCCACGATATTGATACATCGAGCCAAGGCTCAATTTTAGGATTGTCAAATTCCAGTGCACCAACGCAATTCCACCGCGTCGCAGTGCCCTTCCAGGTCACGATCAAGGTGGTAAATGCGACTTCACCGCGTCGTGCCACTGAGCAGTTTCCCAATTGTCCAATTTCAATGAAGGACCACGATCCTGGCGCGTCGCGCCAAGGCCAAAACTCGAGCTTTAGTTCTAGAATTTGCTCAAGGGTATTTTGGTTATTTCTGCTCATTTTGGCCTCTATATATATTTATATCCAAGTAGAGAAGAGCAATTCATTTTCTCTCCAATCTCTTCCAAGAAATATCTAGAGCTAGAGCTTCTCTCCTTTAATTCCAAATCCAAATCTTCTCCAAGAAAATTCAAGAATCTTTCGTATAGTTCACCGAGTTGTTCAAGAATCAAGTTCTCTAAGTCAAAGGTATCAAGAAACTTAGCTCAAAAGTGTGAAGAAGAGTTTCCAATCAATTCTTTTCATCTTAAAATTATAATCCAAGGTATGTGGGGCTTGAACAAGAATACCCTTTCATTTTTGTACCCAAAGAATTGATTTTTTACTATTAGAATTTCATGATCCTTTCAAGTGGGTTTACACCCAAATTTATTTATTTTTGATTTATGAGATTTGAGTTGATTAAGTTTGATATTTATGATTATTTTACCATCATATTTCTTAAATTGAGAATTTATGCCATGAATTGTATTTTATTATTTTGTATTGATGATTTCTAAGCGATTTAAGACAAGTGTCATGAGTTATGCTATTTCCATGAAAAGTTTGAGTATTTAATATATTTATTGATATTGAGCTTGAGAGTCAAGAATGATTCCTATGACGTTTTCTCGAAGCTTTTGATACTTGATACGATTTGATTAGAAAGTGTACTTGATGTTTGGAAAGACTGTTCGAGTTTGAGTCAAGTTAGGAATCGACAAGTTGTATATGATTTATAGATGAGATATATTTAGATTTGGTCTTCATGATAAATCCTTGAGTTGATTAAGGTGGATTTCCTAACGCGTTCTGAGCTGAGTCTAGGAGGAGTATTTAGCACCGAGTGGGAAGTGTGGGTTCAGCGCATCCTACTTTCCCTGAACTACGTACCACTGTAGAATTGAGCTTTGAGGGCCAAAGAGCTGAGTTTGTGATCATAGAGATGAGTTTGAGGTTATGCTCCCTGGCAAGAGTATGACACTCCTGCCAATGTGGGGTTCCTTCCTTAGGAGGGAAAAAAGTTGGACTCCATGTGGCTCACATGGTTTATGTCAGTTATAAGAAACTCCCAAGTCCATAATAGTCTAAGTTTCTTGAGTTACCGAGTTACTCTAAGTCATGAGTTAAAGAGTTTGAGTTGAGTCTAATGATTTATGAGATTTTTGAAGCATGTGTTATTATCGATGATTTATGAAAATTATGTTTCAGGAAATTCAAGCGAAGAGAGTCATTATTGTCAGCATGCATGACTTTATTTTACATTTATGATATTGTTTAAAAGTTTTGGATACACCCCCACATACTCAGTACAATCCCAAGTACTGATTCCCATACTCTTCTATGTTCTACATTTTCTCGTGATGTAGGTTTAGGTGCTCAGTCTCAGCAGCGACAGTGATCTTTGAGTACCTCTATCTCAATTCTTACAGTTGGTGAGTCCTCATGGTTCGAGGACCTATGTCCCTTATTTTTACCTTGATAGTAGATGGTTGTTTCTTTTTAGTTCAGGCGAGTTAGTTAGGGATCTGTCCCAATGGCTCCTCAGTCTTTTGTAGTAGAGACTTTGTCAGACTAGAGTACTAGTATGTACAGAACTTTCAGTGTTTTGTTTGTAAAGGATAGTATTTCTTCGTATCACATATGCTCATGATATGATTATTCTTCCCTATTTTAAAATGATTAGTGTTATAGTGAGTTTTGAAAGTGATGACGGGTTTAGAGGGTTAGCTTGAGGCCACGTGTGGCCTTAGGCACCGTGTGACATCTTGGGATAGGTTCTTGGGGCGTTACAAGCTTGGTATCAGAGACTAAGGTTTGAAGAGTCCTAGGGAGTCTGACGAGCTGCATTACGTAAAGTCTTGATCATCAGTGTGTTGCACGCCACGTCTATGAGCAAGAGGCTACGAGACGTATTAGGAAAATTTTTTTCTATCTTCAAAAGTCTATCGTGCCTACAATTGTTTCTCTCTGCTATTAATTCATGCTCTATTATGACAGAAAATGCCTCCTCATAAAGCTTGCAGAAACAACGAACAACCTCAACCCGTTGATCTTTTAGGTGTGACGGTGTCCCACGCTGAATTCCAGGCAGATTTATAAGCATTAGCCCAGGTGGTTACCGCTAATGCTTAGACCCATGTTCAGGCTGCAGTTCCACCTGTGCAGGAAGATAATTCAGCGGCAGCTCGGGTTTGTGACTTTTTGAGAATGAATCCGCCAGAGTTTTATTGGTCAAACACAGGCGAGATCCCACAAATATATCTTGATGAGGTGAAAAAGATCACCCAAATTATGCATGTAATGGAGGAATAAAGTGTGGAGCTAGCTTCCTATTGCTTGAAAGATGTTACTTATGATTGGTTGGAGATGTGGAGGAAGAGTAGAGGGGAGGATGCCGCTCCCATGACTTGGTAGTTGTTCTAGGATGCATTCTTAGACAGATTCTTTCCCCCAGAGCTGAGGGAAGTGAAATTATAAGAATTTATGAACTTAAGACAGGGCCCAATGACAATTAAGGAGTATTGTCATAAGTTCAACGAGTTATCTAAGCATGCTCCCGGTATGATGGCTGATTCTAGAACTAGTATGAGTAAGTTTTTGGCTGGTGTGTGATAACGCTCAATCTACAGCTCTCGTGGGAGTGTAAAGCGGTCGTTAGCAAATATAGAACCCAACCTGGGTTGGGTATCGATCCCACAGAGAATAGCTTGGCCAACAAGCAAGAGAAATTACTAGACTTTTAGTGCAAGTCTCGTAGGAAAGGGGGGGATTGTAGTATGTAACCAAAACAAGAATGTAAGAACTGAAAATAGCAAAATAAAGAGAGATTGTCACGTGTGTTGTAAACAATGAGAATTGAGGCGTTGGGGTTATGTCCACCTTCTGAGGTATACGTCTCTATTGGCTATGAGTGTGTAGAGTCTTGACATGTAATTGCTTATAGAGAATTGTAGTCGATGGTAAATCCAAGCGTCTCTCGACCTAAACAAGGACTATTTCACTTTAACTCTCTCGAGCTTAAAGCGTGACTAACGGTACGAATTCTCCAAGAAGTTAGTCCAGGTACGGCACTAGCTTTTTAATAGGAAAGGGTGTCCTACTACCTTGACATTATCTCTTTTCCAGACAAATAACTTTTCTCTCGAACAAGTCAGATGTTAGACTGGCGTTGGTCTATGCGTCTTCTTTTCTAGACAAATAACCTTTCTCTCGAACAGGTTAGATGTTAGAATGGCGTGTTCTTGTGTTTGAACCGCAAAGAATGTAGATTTAAGATGAAGAGAATAATGATATAAGCAATATACTTGTCTTGAACTCACAAACTCATAGCTATAGATAGTAACTCATTCGGCTTCCATAACCCCAACTAAGAGATTTAGTTACCCATGAATGCGAAGGATATCACGTTTTGCATGGTGGATGGCGTGAATAGTAGGTGTTTGGCGTGTGGTTTTAGTGATTCCGTAGCAAGTAACGATTCTCTTGTTGTGGAATTTAAGAGTAGAAGAATGAAGAATTGAGAATGGGTTGTAGGAAGATGTCTTAATTGTAAGGAGATGAATGAATTGTCAGAATGTCTCCTCCCCTCTCCTTAAAGTCTCTAACATGATAGGGTATTTATAATACTCCTATCCTACTCCTACTAAACTAATAAAATAAATAACCAAATCCTAATATACTAATGAAATCCTTGACCCAATTGTACTAGGGTAAGGTTACAAAATTATAATCCAAATAGAATGATGAAACACATAACCTAATTGCACTAGGTTAATGTATTATGGCAAAAATCCAGCTTTGTGTCTGTAAGTCCCAAAGTCTTCAGAAATGCTGTTTTAGCCCGGGACAGATTTTCCATGCAGCAGATTTAGTCCTTTATGCGTCCAGCTCCTTTCCATCTCGTTTGTGAGCTTTCTTTTGCGTCAAGTAAGCCATAAATTGCTGTATTTTGCATCATTTATACCTGAAACTTTCCTAATCACATTTGTTAGCTCATTTACAGGAAAAAGGACTAAAAGTGTACGAAATAGATAATTAGTTCTCGAAACTAGGCTAAAATATGGGCAAAATATATTGATATAGGCGCGTAATTTCGCCTATCATCAGTGTGTCTGGTTATGTTATGAAAGAGTGTAGATCCACTATGCTTAATAGGGACATGGACCTTTCTAGATTAATGATATATGCTTCACAGGATGAAGCGTACAAAGTAAAGGAGAGAGATAGAGTAAGGGAAAATAAGAGAGTTTGATCAGAGCAGCAGGGATATGGTCAGACTAGATTTTCTGGAGGGAATCGCCCTCAGTCCCAGAACCGTTCACCTATGCCAGCACCTTCATCAGCCAGTGCTCCCACATTTGGAATTAGGCAGGAGTAGGGTAATAGGCCACTATGTCTAAGACCCAGGACAGTATGAGTAACAAACCTAATCCTCCCCCATGTTCGAAGTACGGTAGGGACCATCCTGGTGAGTGCTTACTCGATTGGAGGGGTTGTTTTGGTTGCGATAAGTTGGGCCACATATTTAAGGATTGCCCATATGCTAGACAGGGGAGTCATGATATTCATCCCCAGAGTTAGGCTATTAGTGCTCCAGCCCCTTTAGCTCATCCTACTCCTCCTCAGGGTGCCTCGTCTAGTACTGTAAGTGGTCAATGCCAGAATAGCTTTCATGCTATACCACCCCACCAGGAGCAGGAGGATTCACCAGATGTTGTTACTGGTATGCTCCATGTATTTCATTTCAATGTGTATGTGTTGATGGACCCTAGGTCAAGTCTTTCTTATGTGACTCCATTGGTGGCTATGAATTTTAAAATCAATGCTGAAAAGATTCCTGAGCTTTTTCTAGTTTCTACCCTAATAGGTGAATCTGTTGTTGTTAAGCAATTGTATAAGAAGTGTCCTATCACTGTCCTTACCAGAATCATATTTGCCGACTTAATCGAGCTAGACATGGTTGATTTTGAAATTATTCTAGGTATGGATTGGCTTCACTCTTGTTATGCGTCTATAGACTGTCGTACCCGCGTAGTCAAGTTTCAGTTTCCCAATGAGCCAGTCTTTGAGTGGTCCAGAAATTCTATAGCTCCCAAGAGTCATTTTATATCCTACCTTAAAGCCAGGAAATTAATATCCAAGGGTTGTATCTATCATTTAGTTTGAGTTAAAGACACTAAGTTCGAGACTCCGACTATTCAGTCTATTATGTTGTCAATGAGTTTCTTGATGTTTTCCCAGAAGATCTCCCAGGGGTACCTCCCGATAGAGAGATAGAATTTGGGATTGATCTTTTTTCTGATATGCAGTCTATTTCTATTCCTCCGTATTGCATAGCCCCTGTAGAACTTAAGGAGTTGAAATAGCAACTCAAAGATCTTCTTGATAATGGTTTTATAAGGCCTAGTGTGTCTCCTTGGAGCGCACCTATTCTATTCGTGCGAAAGAAAGATAGTTCATTGCGTATGTGCATTGACTATCATTATCTAACAAGGTCATAGTCAAGAATAAGTACCCTCTTCCTAGAATTGATGACCTGTTTGATCAGCTGCAAGGCTCCAGTTACTTTTCAAAAATAGATTTGAGATCTGGTTATCACCAACTTAAAGTCAGAGAGTGTGATATTCCAAAGACAGCTTTTCGCACCTGTTATGGTCATTTTGAATTCCTGGTCATATCCTTTGGGCTAACTAATGCCCCAACAACTTTTATGGAACTTATAAATCGGGTGTTCAGACAATACTTGGATATGTTTGTTATTGTGTTCATAGATGACATCTTGTATACTCCCAAAATGAAAACGAACAGGCAGATCATCTTTGAATTGTCTTGCAAACCCTTAGAGATCATCAGTTATTTGCCAAATTTAGCAAGTGTGAATTTTGGTTAAGGTCAGTTGCCTTTTTGGGTCATATTGTTTCTTCTGAAGGTATTCGAGTTGATCCTAAAAAAGGAGAAGCTATGAAAAATTGGCCTAGACCCATTTCCCCATCTAACATTAAGAGTTTCTTGGGTCTAGCTGGTTACTATCATTGTTTTGTTGAGGGTTTCTCCTCCATTTCTGATCCTTTGACCCGATTAACCCAAAAGAAAGTTAAATTTCAGTGGTCAGATTCTTGCAAGAAGAGTTTTCAAGAGTTAAAGACTCGACTCACTTCAGCCCTTGTGATGACCCTGCCTAATGGTGTAGATGATTTTGTGGTGTATTATGATGCCTCAAGAGTTGGTTTGGGTTGCGTATTAATGCAGAAAGGTAAGATTATAGCCTATGCGTCCAGGAAATTGAAACCGCATGAGAAGAATTATCCAACCCATAATCTTGAGCTAGCTGCGGTAGTTTTTGCCTTAAAAATCTGGAGACATTACTTTACGGTGTTCATGTTGATGTCTTTCCGGATCACAAGAGTTTCCAATATGTGTTCACTTAGAAAGAGTTGAACCTGCGGTAGAGAAGATGGTTAGAATTGCTGATGGACTATTATATGAGTGTGTTGTATCACTAGGGCAAGGCCAATGTAGTGGCAGATGCCCTTAGTAGATCGTCCATTGGCAGTGTAGCGCAAATAGAGGAAGATAAGAAGGAGTTAGCCCACGAAGTACATCTTTTAGCTAGGTTGGGTGTTAGATTACTTGATTAAGCTGAGAGTAATGTTTGGGTTCAATGCAATTCCGAATCTTCTCTAGTTTTGGAAATTAAGGAGAAGCAGGATATAGATTCTCGTTTGGTCGAACTGAAAGGGTCAGTTAAAGACCAAAAGGTGGGGTTTTTCTCCCAAGGGAAAGATGGTGTATTGAGGTTTCAGAATAGATTGTGCGTGCCTGATGTTGATGGTCTGAGGAAGAGAATTATGGCTGAAGCGCATGGAGAACGGTATTCTATTCATCCCGGTGCTACCAAGATGTACCGCAATTTGCGGGAAATTTATTGGTGGAATGGTACGAAGAGGTATATAGTGAAGTTCGTAGAGAAGTGTGTAACTTACCAATAGGTGAAGATAGAGCACCAGAGACTCGGTGGTATGATGCAAGAATTTAGCATTCCTACTTAGAAGTGGGAAGTAGTGAACATGGATTTTGTGATGGTTTACCTCTCTCTTGTCATCATTATGATTTTATTTGGGTCATTGTAGATAGGTTGACTAAGTCAACATATTTCCTGCCAGTACATACATCTTTTACCACTGAGGAATATGCTAAGCTGTACATCCGAGAGTTAGTCAGGTTGCATGGAGTTCCGTTGTCTATCATCTCCGATAGAGGTACTCAATTTACATCTTAGTTTTGGAGAGCTTTTCAGAAGGGTCTTGGCACCCAATTTCATCTTAGCTTTGCTTTTCATCCGCAGACAGACGATTAGGCTAAGAGGACTATCCAAACATCGGAGAATATGTTGAGGGCATGTGTTCTTGATTTCAAAGAAGGTTAGGATAAGCATTTGCCATTGGTTGAATTTGCTTATAACAACAATTTTCATGCTAGCATTGGAATGACTCAATTTGAGGCTTTATATGGAAGGCGATGTAGATCACCCATAGGTTGGTTTGAAGTGGGTGAAGCTGCTGCGATTGGACCTGATGCTGTGTTCGAGACTATGGAGAAAGTTAAGTTGATTCGGGAGAGGTTGAAGGCATCCCAGAGTCGTCAAAAGTCTTATGCAGATGTGATAAGAAGATCTCTTGAATTTGAGGTTGATGATTTGGTGTACTTGAAGATTTCTCCCATGAAAGGGGTGAAAATATTTGGAAAGAAAGGGAAGCTTAGTCCACGATATGTTGGCCCTTATAGAGTTTTGAATTGTGTTGGAAAAATAGCTTATGAGATTGAGTTGCCTGCAGAGTTGTCGGCTGTCCATGTTGTCTTTCACTTTTCTATGCTCAAGAAGCATATTGGTGATTTTGTTGTGGTTGATCCATCAGAGATCTTAGAGGTTCAGGATAGTCTTTCTTATGATGAAGTTCTGGTCGAGATCCTAGATTATCAAGTCCGTAGACTAAGGAACAAGGAAGTTCCCTTGGCTAAAGTTCTGTGGAGAAATCAATCAATAGAGGGTGCTACTTGGGAAGCAGAAGAAGATATACGAGTTAAGTATCCTCATCTCTTATCCGTGAGTTCAAATCAAGCTGAAGGTATCATTCTTCCTTAATTCAGTTTCTTTCTAATCTAGTGTATTCAGTTATATAAATATCCATTCTATGATTCGTTCATTCTATGGAGTACTCAAAAATCTAGAGTGAAGTAAGTCGGTTGAACAAATTGTTCCTATAAAGTATTTCCTATTCATCTTTGATCTTAAACCTAACTAGCAACATTCAAGGATGAATATTTCCAAGGAGGAGATATTGTAATACCCTGATCGTTCCTTAAGCCTGAATCTATCTTTTGAAGTGAATATGGATGACTTCCAAGGTGAATTATGTTTAAACCATGTTGTATTTCTCTAATTTATACTTTCTATTAAGTGGAGATTTGAATAAACTTTCTATCGATAAAAAATTTGCCCAAATTCGACACTCAGGTGAAGAGTTAGAGCCATTTCAGTGAGACAGTATATCACCTAGTACTTTAGCACATCGCGGAGACAACCAAAATGTCAATTGTCTTTTTCCAGTGAGCCTCCGTGATATTGACGCATCGTGCCAAGGTTTAATTTTAGGATTGTTAAATTCCAGTGCACCAACGCAATTCCACCGCGTTGTGGTGCCCTTCCAGGTCACGACCAAGGTGCCAAATGCGACTTCACCACATTGCGCCATTGAGCAGTTTCCCAATTTTCCAATTCTAGTGAAGGACCACGATCCTGGTGCGTCGCGCCAAGGCCAAAACTCGGGCTCCAGTTCTAGAATTTGCTCAAGGGTATTTTGGTCATTTTGGCCTATTTTAGCCTCTATATATATATATCCAAGTAGAGAAGAGCAATTCATTTTCTCTCCAATCTCTTCCAAGAAATATCTAGAGCTAGGGTTTCTCTCCTTCAATTCCAAATCAAAATCTTCTCCAAGAAAATTCAAGAATCAAGTTCTCTAAGTCAAAGGTATCAATAAACTTAGCTCAAAAGTGTGAAGAAGAGTTTCCAATCAAGTTTTTTCATCTTAAAATTATAATGCAAGGTATGTGGGGCTTGAACAAGAATATCGTTTCATTCTTTTGCCCAAAGAATTGAGTTTTTACTATTGGAATTTCATGATCCTTGCAAGTTGGTTTACACCCAAATTTCTTTATTTATGATTTATGAGATTTGAGTTCATTAAGTTTTATATTTATGATTACACCAGTAAAATATGAATGGAGACCAAAATATTGTGGTAACTTCTTGAAGTTTGGTCATTTCCTAGAAAACTGCAGGATCAAGAAGGAAGAAAATAATGGAGAAGTTAAAGAAATTCCAATGAGAAAGAGAAGAAATAAAAGGAGGAAGAGGCCTTAAAAGAGACAATGCTTGCAGAAAGATGATGTCCAAAGAAAGGTTAAATAAAACGACCCCCCTGTGTCTAGTTCAAAAGACCTTTAGAAAGATAAGACGGTACAACAAGGTTCAGTGAAGATCTAGACAAATAGGATAGGTAATACAGAACAAAACAGTACTAGCAAAAGTATCACAAACTCTTTTACCCCTCTAATGCAAATCCCAGCAGATGATGGACCTCCAGGTTTACCTAGTGAGGCACCCGATATATGATCCTCTGTACATGGAACATCAGGGGTTTAAACCAACCCCCAAAACAAAAAAAAGTAAGAATCTTTCTAAAAAAGTCTAAAGTAGATTTGTTTAGATTCTTTGAAACAAGAGTAAAGGAGAACAAAGTTGGTAACTTCCTTAAGAAGATGGTGGGAGTATGAAACATATGTTGTAACTACCCCATTGACCCAAATGGAAGAATCTAGACAGTGTGGCAGCCTACAGTAAATGTGTCTATAAACCAGATCAAGGAACATTTCATTCATTTCTATGTAACTAATACTTCTGGTAACTTTTTAGCTTATGTCATTGTGGTTTATGCAAAAAATAGTTTGCAGGAAATGATAGAGCTATGGAATGAACTTAAAGCACTAGGGGCCAATACAGGAAGAATGATACTTACTGGATATTTTGATGTTGTGTTATTATGTAAAGATAAAATTGGTTCTCTTGTAATCTAAAAAGAACTTCAGGACTTTAGGGAGTGTGTTGATTATATATATTTAACTTCACTAAGGGCAAAAGATTGTTTCTACACCTTTTGTAATAAATAATAGCCGGATCATAAAGTGTATTCCAAGATTGACTGGGTCCTTGGGAATTATCATTGGTTGCAGAATCATGGGAGTGTTGAGGATGATTCCCTTCCAGCAGGGATATCTGATCATTCTTCAATCCTTATCCAACACAATGTCCAACAAAAAAACAATGCCAAAGCATTTTAGGCTTTACAGTACTGTATTGGAACATCATAAGTTCCCTAAGATTGTGGAAAATACATGGAAGAAATAATTTTTTGGCACCTATATTTATAAGTTGAATAAGAAACTTAAAAGTTATTAAATGTGATTTGCAGGGGTTGAACACTTACATAGAATCTTACACTCAAAAAATTCAACAAACTAGAGCTCAGCTAGACATTACACATAGTAGTCTTGCTTTAGAGCCAATGAACCAGGTGTTGAATCAAGAGGAAATAAAGTTTCTTAAGGTGTTTCAGCATTGGAATTTGGTTGAGGAGAAGGTTCTAAGGAAAAAGTTTGGAGCAACATGGATCAAATATGGAGATGAAAATTCCAAGTACTTCCATGTACAATGCAAGATCAGAGCCCACAAAAGCTCCATAACCTTTATTTATGAAAGTATAAGCAACAAAATTATTGATCTTAGCCTTATTGAGTAGGAGTTAATTGATTTCTTTACTGGGATAATGGGTGTTTCTACCCTTGAGATACCTTAACCAAATTCTAAGGTGATCAAATATGGACCCAGTCTCTCACATCATCAGAAACTTGAACTCAAACAAGATGTCACTGATTAGGATATTCTAGATGTCTTGAAAAGTATGTCAGTAGATAAATCACCTGGGGTGGATGGTTTCCCTTCTGAATTTTATACAAGCCAATGGAACACTATCAAGGATGATGTTTTACTAGTTGTGAGGGAGTTTTTTAGAACTGGAAAACTATTGAAATATTATAGTTGTACTGTAGTGACATTGATTCCTAAATGTTCCAATCCTTCTATGGTCAAAGACCTTAGACCAATAGCCTGTTTTACCACTTTTTACAAGCTACTCACAAAAATCTTGACCAATAAGATAAAAAAGTTTATAGTCACTCTCATAGGTCCTTCACAATCTGCTTTTATTCAGGGGAGAAGTATCATAGATAACATCTAATTCAGCCATGAGTTGCTTAAATAGTACTCAAGGAAAGAACTGTCTGTAAGGTGTGTACTAAGAGTTGACCTCAGGAAGGCATATGACTCCATAGAATGGTGTTTTCTTAGGAGTATGTTAGCTGAGTTGGGTTTCCCTTTAAAGTTCATAACTTGGGTGATGGAATATATCTGCTTTGTATCTTGTTCTCTGGTTTTGAATGGAGGGCTCATTAAACCTTTCCAGGGGAAGAGAGATATAAGGAAAGGTGACCCTATGTCACCTTACTTGTTTGTAATTGTTATGGAGAACTTGAATAGAGAATTACAATGTATTGATGAAGATAGATTTTTCAATATCATTCTAGATGTAAGAAGCTTATAGTTAAACATATATGATTTGCAGATGACTTACTGTTGTTTTGCAGATGACTTACTGTTGTTTTGCAAAGAAGATATCAGATCAGTAACTCTACTCCAACAAGACTTCATGAGGTTTTCTAGAGTCATAGGGCTACAAGAAAACATAAAAAGAGTTCAATATATGTTTATAGAACTCAACCATAGGTGAAATAGAGAATTCCTAAATATTTGGGCTACGTTGAAGGTGGATTACCTTTTAAATACTTAGGAGTGCCCCTCTCTTAAAAAAACTAACTATTGGCTAATATACGTCATTGTTTGATAAAATAGCATAGAGAATGAATTACTGGAGTGCCAAAGTAATTTCTTATACAGGAAGAATACAGTTGATAAAGTCTGTTGTATTTGGCATCCAAACCTAATGGGCACAGATTTTTCTGATGCACAAGAGGATCATGAAATTGATATTTGGACTATGCAGAGTATTCTTGTGGATGGGTGCTACCTTGACATCTAAAAAGGATCTTGCAGCTTGGGAAAGGATTTGCCTCTCCAAATTTGAAGGTGGTTTAAATGTTTTGAACATCTTTTTGTGAAATAAAGTTGCAATCTCTAAACAGCTCTGGGCATTGACTGAGAAAAAGATAACTTATGGATAAAGTGGGTTCATTCCTACTACTTGAATTTTGACAGTATTAGATCCTGTGAGTGTCCAAAAAATGCCTCTTGGGCAATCAGGAAGATCATCTACACAAGACAACATGTTATAACAGCCTCAGAATTACAAGGTAACTTGAAGGCTAGGTTGAAGGCATGTGTTATGGAGGAACATTCACTATCAAAAAGATATATAATGCCTGTACTCCCTAGCTTCAAAAGATCCCTTGGAAAGGTATCATCCTAAATCATTTAGTTCACCCAAGACACAAATTCATACTATGGCTCACCCTGCTGCATAGATTATCTACTGTTGAGAGGTTAGCTAAGCTTGAAATTTAGGTTCCTAGAACTTGTGTATGCTGTGGAAATGTTGATGAAACATACGATCATTTATTTTTAGAATATCTTATCACCAAATACTTGTGTATGAGACTACTGAATTATCTAGGGATGCAAGGAAATGTAGGCTACTGGAACCAGGAGATAGAATGGGTAGCGTAACAAACTAGAGGGAAATCTACCAGAGGTTCTATTCTTTGTAGTGTATTTGCAGTTATGGTCAACATCATATGGAGGAGTAGGAATAACATCATATTTCAGAAAGGTAGATATGAAGAACCCAAGGCATGTAGGGAAATAGCAATCCATATCCACATTCAAGGACAAATGCATAGGAAATGAGAGCTGGTACTTCAACAAATTGTTGCAGCACCATGATGAAATAGATTGATGTATTTAGAGGATCAAAGTGAATGTAATTATTCTAGTCTTTTATTCTCATTACTAGTTTTACACCCCGGTATGTTAGGAGGGACTTAGAACTAGTATAGTTTGGTTTGTTTACATTGAGAAAAGAGGTGGTTTGTCCCTGGTATGTTTTACAAATACTTGGTGAAATAAAATTTAATATTTACCAAAATAAATACATCAATAATGGGCCAAACAATACTTACAAACAAACCATATAGCCATCAAGAGTATCAACCATATCATAAACAACCACAAACACAACAATAATACCATAAGTAATAACTATGTCCTTCTCTATGTCACAATAAGAACACCATTAGCTTGTTATCAGCTTATGAAACCACATGGCCTATCAAAATCAATACTAGTTTGTACACACATGCTAAGGGACTTATTTCTGTCAAACTAGTCATGACCTACAGGGGACAATCGAAGTCCATGTACCATACTAGCATGGTACCTTATCCTCCATAACCATATTATATGAATTTCATCAAATTCACATTATCTCTCGAGATACAACAAGAGTACTAAATTATAAGTACACTTATAATCATAAGGCAATTTGATCCAGTTCAATTTTCAATAATTATTCATATTAGTGTCCACAATCCAAATATCATCAAATTCAAGTATGTCAAAAGAACAATCAACATGCATTCAATCTAGGAGCATACACACAATTAATTGAGTCTAAACTTCAATTATACTATAACCTACCTTAATTGAATAATACGAATGAAAGCTAATTTACAATGACCTCACCCTTCCAAACAGCTTTTGAATACTTGTTTTATTTGACTTTGATGTATTAGTTCATACTCTTATGGGGATTATATATTTGAACTAACAAATTAAACTTCAACTAAAACAAGTCATTATTATACCCCTAAATTAAGAATTCTTGTTCTCAAAGTCCTAAGCCTAAAACCTAAATTTATAGAACAAAATAGACTGTGACCGACCTCGGATCTGGAACTAAGCAATGAAAATAGTAATTTTGATATTTTTAATAACAAAGAACACCCACTTTATCATCATTGTCCAGTCATTGTCTCATTATACAATTCTTGCCAATGATTAGCTATTATTGCCTGATATTACTTATGAACATTATTTCAAGGAGAATGAAGATAACTCGATACCTCCCACATTTAAAAAAGTATGACCTACTTTGACTTGGCACAAAGTTTAAGAAAATAAAGAAAACTTTTGAATCTTGTGGCCTTAAATTAAAGTTGTGTCAAATGCATAAAAATGCCCTTTAATCTTGTGGTTCTAAACATGCCATGTGGAAAGTTGAAATTAAAGTATTGCTAAAAAAGGAAAGAGGTCATTCCTTTTTAAACAGGCTAAAAAGGAAAGTAGGTCATACATCTTGCCCTCACTCCTAATAACCATTGTCCATTACAAAACCATCACGCATCACTGTGAATGAATTCCCATATCATCAATATGGCCAATGATTGGCAATTGTAATCTTATCATTATAAATGATATTAATAACTAACTACTTCACATCTAACTCAAGTGGATAAAGATCAAATCATCCATAATATTTTCTTACTATGTAAATTCAACTCCCCCTCCCCTTATTATTGATGAAATAGTAGGAATAGGTCCACAACTAGTAGTTAGCCTAGAAATTACTCAAGAATTCTCCTCTCCTTTGATGCTAGGGTGTGAATGTCGTAAAACTCTCGTAAGTGTTTGGCTGCTTCTAGTTGAAAATTGTGATGTTATTGGTATTGTATATGGTAAATCCTATCCACTTAAATCATTCTTGTATTGGACATATAAAGAAATATTTTGTTTTTGACCCATTAAATCACTAATTGATTGATCATCTAAAATATTTGCAACTTCTAATAAATCCTCAAAATATTTTCAGGACCCCACAAAAACAAATCAAATACATAAATTGGCTAAACAGTATATTCTAGGCCTATTGGAAAAATTAATCAAATACATAAATTGGCTAAACAGTATATTCTAGGCCTATTGGAAAAATTAACATACCAATTTGAGGTCGTCTTGATGAAGGTTGACCATGATTAAGATCAACTTTATTTAAACTCAAGAATTCAACTAATGAATTAAATCACTTTCGAACACCTTGAGAAGTGATACTACCCATCCCTGTAAGTCATAATCACATATACAAACTATGGGGAGGGCTAAAATGGGAGAGTTCACAAAATGAATAAGAGGGTCATTACATCATATACCAATTAAACAATCGTTCATCCTCAAATAGGCAAACAAGAAACAAGAAGGAAAAATAAGAAATTACTTAAATCAGCTTAAAGATATGGATACTTGCCATGCATGTTGACTTCAGTCTCCCAAGTGGCCTCCTCAATAGGAAAATTATCTTACTGGACCTTTACAGATGTAATCTCTTTAGTCCTCAATTTATGGACATTTCTATCAAAAATATAAATAGGTTACTCTTTATAAGAGAGGTTTTCATTTAAATAGACCGAATCCCAATGAATTAGATAGTTACCATCACTATGAAACGTCTTTAACATAGTGTCACGACTCAAAATTGGGTCTAATCGTGATGGGTATCTCAAGCCCACCGTGGGCCAGAGACCACCCCTTTAGCCTACATCTAGAGCACAATAAATGAATGCATCAGATGTTAACTAAAAATAGTGAATAAGATAGATGAATCAAATGAAATACAAGAGTCAAAACAAAATGACCATTCATCCTAACACTTGTCCATAAAAGCCTCTAAAACCAAAATACCAAACTAAGTTGGGACATACCCCCGACTATGACTTAAAAGTATCCAACATGAAATACTAAACAATAATAAAAATAATGAAATGACTGGGCCTTTCTAAAGATAGAGGCATATCACTCCACAGTAGATCCACAGACGTACCAAACCACCTAACGCAGTATAGGAGCAACAGAAAAGCCCTTAGACCCTACATCATAAAATGATACAACATTTAGTGACAACCAGTAGGGTGAGCACTAGCATGTAACTCAGAGAAAAGGGATAAAATAATGTCATTGCAAAAATCAAAAACCACATGCATAACATTTAAATTTACATACATATAGGATGTTAGGATAGGGACGAGGGTCATGAACATGATATTTATAACCATTAGCCTAAATTGTGTAGCTCGCTCCTTTATAAAGGGACCCATGGGATATATGGGTCAGACTCCACCTGCCAGAAGATCCCAGTGCATGTTAGCCGCACATACCGAGGAAATCGAGGAAAGGATAAGGACACCAAGGCAATAGCCATACAAAATATAAAGTGGTCACAAAAAATATGGTCACATAGACTCCCACATTGACAAATGTGGTTTACAGTATTGGTCTGCCTAGGACCAAACCTTTACAGTGAGCTACATAATTCCCTTTAAGCACAAATCAAAATTGTTTAAACATAAACCTAACCGTTAACCAAGGAGTCTTTATTAAGGAATTTTCCAACATAGTATTGTCATACCAATATGCTTGCAAACTAATTCAATCATGCCAAGCCAATCCATTTAACCAATTAATTCCGTTTCATAAAAATCAAAACCATTTTTATCTTCCGTTATCCTTTAATGCAATGTAATGTTCCAAAGTAAGTTAAATAATGCAAATTCCATATTCAAAACCAAAGTTTTAAAGGTGGGTTGAGGTTAATGCTATTACCTAGCCAAAATTTCATCAATTTTGGGAAACCCATGTTTCTTATTCCAATCCTCATAAAAATGCATCCATGAAGCCCCAAAAACGTCAATCACAGTATAAACAACACATTTAAATCACGAAAAATATAATTCAACCAACAACTATCAAAATCCTGAACCCAATTTCAAACCCATGATTAAAATCCTATGAATAATGATTAAATATATGTCATAATGTAAAATTTAAGTTAGGGAGAGACATACATGCCTGAAATACCAACGAATTTGAAAAGAAATCAAAGTTTTGAGCTTGAATAGTGAATTCTTTGTGGAACCCTTAAAATTTCTTGGTTGGAGGGTTAAAGAAGAGAATAATAATGTTTGATCTTTGAAAATTGAAGGAAAGGGATTTCCCCAAGTAAAAAAACTCTCACCCCAAGGGGTAAAGGACCAAAAAACTCTCACCCCAAGTAAAAAAACTGGGCAAAAATTACATAGCAGTGTGGAACGCTTCTATTGTGGAGCTTAGCCTTCATGTTATGCCCTTATCGCGGAGGCTAAGTGGTGTGGCACGCCATTATCAGGGAGGCTTACTGCCTCTTAGTTTCAAAGTAGTCCCAAACCCCTTTCAAAAATTCCAAAATTTTTCCAAAACATCCTTTTAACATTCCTTAACATAACTCAAGTCAAAATTGACATTACGCATGCAGAAGGGTCAAAAAAAATTTGTTAAAATTTTGGGGGGTCTTATATTATCCCTCCTCCCCTTTAGATCACTCGTCCCCCAATGAGGAGTTAAGACATTTTTAGCATGATAACAAAAATAACACAGAAATCTTAGGAAAAATTTATAATGCGATAAGAGTGCAAATGAAAATCATACCTTAAGCTTTTTCCTCCAACACGGGGAACAAGAATGGGTACTTTGCTCTCATATCTTCCGAAGCTTTCCATGTAGCTTCTTCCACCTTTTGATTCCTCCAAAGGACTTTTACCGAAGCTACATCCTTTGTCCTCAATCGATGAACTTGCCTATCCAGTATCTCAATAGGAACTTTCTCATAAGACAAAGAATCTATCACACTAACATCCTCAACAAGCACTATTAGTGAAACGTCACCCATAACACTTTTTAAGCATAGGCATTTAGAGAACAAGATGAATAGAAGCCAAACTTGCTGGTAAATCTAACTCACATACAACATTCCCAAATTTTCCTTACAATCTTATATGGACTAATTTAACGAGGACTGAGCTTTCCCTTCTTTCCAAACCTCATAACTCCTTTTATAAGAAAAATATTCAAGAATACCCAATCACTTATTTCAAACTCCAACTCCCTCTGTATCACATCGCATAAGACTTTTGGCAACTTTGAGTATTCTTAAGTCTTTATTTAATCACCTTTACCTTCTCATGGCTTAGTGAACCAAGTTAGGTCCAAACAACCTAGTCTCACCTACCTCATACCATCCAATAGGGGACGTGGACCTCCTACCATAAAAATCCTTGCAATGAGCCATTTGAATACTAGAATGGTAACTATTTTTATAAGAAAACTTAATTAAAGGAAATAGTCAAACCAACTACCCTTAAAGTCAATCACATAGGCCCTTAGCATGTTCATTAAATTTTAAATAGTATACTCCACTTGCCTATCCATTTGAGGTAGGAAAGCGATGCTAAGGTTTATCTGAGTACCCAAACCTTTTCGAAACAAACTCAATAAGTGAGGCATGAATTGCATACCTCGATCTAAAATGATGGACACCAATGTTCCATTCAATTTGACTACCTCTGAATGAACAACTAAGCATAATCCTCACCTAAGCAGTTAGTCCTCACAGGTAATAAGTAAGCAAACTTAGTCATTCTATCCACAATGACCCAAATAGAATCATATTGGTTGTGAGATCATGGAAGGCCAGTGATTAAATCTACATTAATCATATATCACTTCAACATGGGCAACTCTATCTCTTGAGACAGGCTACTAGGCCTCAAATGCTCAACGTTGACTTACTGACAAACCATACACTTAGCCATAAAGTTTGCCACATCTCTCTTGATATTATTCCATCAGTAAATTTCTTTCAAGTCATGACACATTTTAGTTGAACCCAGATGAATTCTATATCTGGACCTTTGAGCCTCAGCGAAAATCCTTTCCCACAACCCATCAACACAGAAATACACAACCTTTCTTGATACCACAAGATGACATATCCCACAATCTCAAAATCCATAAACTTTTGCTAACCCACATCATCATTAATTTTCATAAGTAGGGAATCCAAAACCTGCTTCTTCTTTACCTCAGCACCAGGAGATGATTTAATAACTTCTTGAACAATCACTCTCTCATCCTCAACATCTAAGAGATGAACTCCTAAATTAGCCAACCTATAATATCGTACACCACCCTAATTTTTTCCTTATTAATGTGAGATAAGCTCTATATAGACAACCTACTAAGAGTATTAACAACAATATTAGCTTTACCTAGAAGGTAGGAAAGGCTCATGCCGTAATCCTTAAGAAATTCAAGCCACCTCCTTTGCTTTAGATTCAATTCCTTCTATGTAAACACATATTGCAAGCTCTTATGGTCTAAAAATAAATATCCATATGTACCTCATACTGATAATGGCAACAAATCTGTAAAGAGATCGTGAGTGGGGTAATTTCTCTTATAAATTTTAAGTTGTATGGAAGCATAGGCTACAACCTTACCATGCTACATCAACACACAAATCCTCACAATACACAACAAACCCATCATTACCCTTAAGAAGGGTCAAAACTGGCATAGAAGTCAACTTATCCTTCAATTTCTCACAACTACCCTCACAAGCATCAAACAACAAAAACTTAACCTTTTTTGAAATAACTTTGTCAGTGGAGAAGAAATAGATATAAAACTCTCTATAAACCTCCTATAATACCTCGCTAAGTCCAAGAAGCTCCTAAAGTCAGTTGTAGTCGTGGGTCTAGGCCTCTTCTTAACTTCCTTAACTTTTTGTGAATCCAGCTTAATCCCCTCACTAGAAATAACATACCCAAGAAAGGCCATAACACTTAGCTAAAATTCACACTTAGAAAATTTAGCATATAATTTTTGGTCCTTAAGATTCTACAACACAATTTGGAGGTGATTGTCATGATCCTCCTCACTCTAAAAGTATACTAAAATGTCATCAATGAAGACTACAATAAACTAATCCAAAAGCTATTTAACACCCAGTTCATAAGATCCATGAAAGCACTTAAAGAATTTGTCAATCCAAAAGACATAACTAAAAACTCATAATGGCCATATCGGGTTTAAAAAATAGTCTTGGGAATACCAATCTCCCTATTTTTCAACTGATGGTGTCTCGAAGGAAGATTAATCTTAGAGAAACACCGAGCACACAGAAGTTGGTCGAAAAAATCATCAATCCTAGGAAGAGGATACTTATTCTTCACTATAACCTTATTTAACTGATGATAGTCTATACACTTCCGAAAAGGCTCACCTTTTTTTGCATAAAAAGTACAGGAGCACCTCACGAAGAAATAATATGATGGATGAAACCCTTATTATCCTTTAACTACTCCTTCAATTCCTTCAGTTTAGTCAGAGCCATCCTATAAGGAGAAATGGAAATAGGAAGGGTATTTGATAGAAGATCAATCCCAAAATCTATCTCCCTATTGAGAGGAATTCTAGGAAGATTATCGGGAAAAACTTCAGAAAATTCATTAACGATAGGGAAAAATTACAAAGAAGGAATTTCAGAATTAGAATCCTTAACCCAAACTAGATGATATAGACACCCTTTGGATATCATTTTGTGAGATCTAAGATAAGAAATAAAATTCCCTTTGGGTACTAAGGAACGCCCCTCCCATTTAATCACTAGTTTATTAGGGAAATAGAAACTAAACTTTTGGATCCTACTCCAGAGAAGCATAGCACAAATAAAGTCAATCCATCCCCAAGATTACATCAAAATCCACCATATCAATTTCTATCAAATCCACTAACGTCCCCTATGAAAGATGGACACCACACAACTCCTATAGCCTTTCCTAGAAATAATAGAATCACCAACTAGAGTAGACACAAAAAAAGGGTCAAAAATATTTTCAGTACTAAAACTAAAGTGTACAACCACATAAGGGGCCACATAAGATAGGGCATAACCTAGAGCAAGCAAATGATAAACATCATAAGAGAAGAGTTGTAAAATACCAGTGACAATGTCTAGGGATGCCTCAAATTCTTGACAAGTAGCAAGAGCATAGAGACAATTTTGGCTAGTGTCGATACCAGTTGAAGAAATAGCGATTGAAAATTTATTAGCTCCAGTGGAAACTTCAGCTATGGGACCAAAAATTTTAGAGAAGTAGAAAACTTAGCCTTGAACCAGATACCTTGACCAACAGAACCTTTAAGGTATATTACCACCCTATTAGCTGCTTCTCAGTAGGATTTCTTAGGGTGTTGCATGAATTATTGAGATTTTGCACATTAAAATTAATGTCTGACCTTGTAATGGTGGCATACATAAGTTTCCCAACAAGTCTTTGGTAAGATGAAATGGTAGATAGCAACTTATCATCTTGTGCACCTGTGGCATGATCATACTCAATAGATATTAACTTGGCATTAGATTCTAGAGGGGTGATAGCTGGTTTAGAACAACTAAGCCCTGTATCAGCAATCAACTCAAGAATGAACTTTCTTTGGTTCAATATGATCCCCGATACTGATCTTAAAACTTCAATACCTAAAAAATACTTGAGATCACCAAAGTCTTTCATTTTGAATTGCTGATGCAACTTGATTTTGGTGGCATTGATCAATGATGCACTGCTCCTAGTAATTAGCAAATCATCAACATATACAAGCACTATAACAGTGTTATTACCTTGATGCAGAGTTAATAAGGAATAATCATGTACACTTTGAGTAAAACCAGTATCAAGTAAGGCATGAGTGAGCTTCATATTCCACTGCCTGGAGGCCTACTTAGGGCAATACAAGGATTTGATCAAGTTACATACCTTGTGCTCCTCTATCTTCTAAATTCTTCTGGCATATTGATGTAGACTTTCTCCTCAAGATCCCCCTGGAGGAATGTATTATAAACATCTATTTGATAAAGATTCCAACCTTTAGATATAACTACTACAATCACACATCTGACTATAACCATCTTAGCCACTGGTGAGAATGTTTCATGATAATCTAACGCGTCCTATTGACTATATACTTTGGCTATTAACTATTTATTGAACCTCCCCACTTCACTATTTGCAAGATATTTAGTTTTGTATATCCACTTGGAACTAATAGTATTCTTCTTTTTAGGTAAATCAACAATGATCCATGTGTTGTTAGCTTCCCATGCTTGAATTTTTGACTTCATAGCTTCCACCCACCTTTCATCTTATACAACTTGTTTAAAGTGCTGAGGCTCAATCAAAGTTGAGAATTTGGTTAGATAGCACTGATAAGTAGGACTAAGATTTTTATAAGACAAGTTGTTGGCTAATGGATGCTTGTATCTCTGGTTTCTGAAAGTGTCAACATAATCATGCATCCATACTGGTGGTTTTCTTGTTCTTTCTAGTCTACTGGAAGAAGGTTGAGGTAGGGAAGGTTCATCTTGGAATATATATGCATGATTGGTGCCAGGTGAAGCTGCACCAGGTACTACAGCATCAGTAATGCCATCCTCCTTAATTATAGCATCTTCAGTGACACTTCCAGTAGATGTCTCAGGAAATATATCATCATCTGTAGGGACCAAGAAGTCAGTGATAACTTTTTAAGTTGAGGAAGCTTGTGTATTTTGTACTGGTAAGGGAGAAAAAGGAAATATATCTTCATGAAACACTACATCTCTACTAACTAATAGTCTCTTTGTGGTGAAATCTAGTAGCAAATATCCCTTTTGAGACTCTGAATATCCCACCAATACTGTAGGTTTGGCCCTTTCTGTGAATTTATCACCTCTTGGTAAGATAGTTACATAGCACAAACATCCAAATACCCTAAGATAAGACAACTTGGGATCCTTGGAAAACATCAACTGAAATGGGCTATTACTACTCAGAATAGAAGATGGAAACCTATTCATTATATATACTGCAGTTTTTACACATAGTCCCCAATATTTAATGGGCAAGTGAGGCTGAAACTTGAGGGCTCTAGCTATGTTTAATATGTGTCTATGCTTTCTCTCCATAAATCTATTCTGTTGAGGAGTGTGAGGATAGCTGGTCTGATGTAGAATGCCTAGGGACTGGAATAATATCTTATATTTAGAGTTGATAAAAATTCAGCTCTATTATAAGATCTGATGGTTTTCACAACTATTCCAAACTGAGTTTTAATCATGGAAATAAATCTTTTAATAGACACTATGGCCTCAGACTTTAACTACAATAGGTGCACTCAGGTGTATCTACTATGGTCATCTACCATAGTCAAGAAATAGTATTTGTTGTCAAAAGTAGAAGTTTTATATAGAACCTATAAATCCATTTGTACAAGTTCAAAACAAGTGGAAAATCTAGTAGTACTTGTAGGAAATGAAAGTCTTGTCTGTTTAGCTAGTGGACACACAGTACATTTATTCAACATATTTACATCACTAGAATTATTCAGAAAGTCTAAACATTTGAGAACCTGATAAGTAGGGTGTCCAAGTCTTTGGTGCCATAAACTACAACTGGAAGTTGAGACTTTTGCAATGAATTTGCAGGTTTTTGATCCTGACTGATTAGTATTTCCTATCCAACTACCTTTAAGAACATACAGTCCACCCTCTTGTCTACCAATCCCCTTTACCTTGCCATTGAAGAGGTTCTAAAAGATACAAAAATTAGAATAAAAGGACACAAAGCATAGAAGTTCCTTAGTTATCTTAGCAACAGACAACCAATTAAGTTTGAAGTATGGAACAAGTAGGATTTATGATGTGTAAGATTGTCACTTCATCACTTGTTGGGAGGTGCAACTTGCCCAAATGTTTAGTTTCTAATCTAGTACTACTTTTTAATAAGTGTCTATGTGCAAATTTATGATGTGTAGCACCTGAGTCTACAATCCAACTGTCAGGCAGGCTTTGGATAAGAAACAAGTAGTAATACCTATCATATTTACTTATTTCATATCTTTGGTATCTTTGCTCATCAAGGTCACAATCTGAGTGTACTACTCCTCAGTGAATGTGTGAGGCTTGGCCAGTTGTGCATGAGTCCCCTCATGACTAGAACTAGTAGCATCAACCTGACCAGCTACCATAGTTCGAGCCTGAGAAAATTTGTTACTAGTGTTGACAAAATGGAAGAATTTCAGCTTGATAGCTTAAAATCAAGGAGAAGAAAAAGATAGTAATAAATTGAATTTTCATTATTCTCCCTGAAGATTGAAGTTATGAGTCTATTTATAGAGTTGAGTTAAGACGAGCTAAGAATGAGCTAAGAAGTGAATCATGTATCCAGCTCATTGACAGCTCATTGTAACTAACTAATCATTGTATAACAACCTCTAACAATATTAAACAACCTTTAACAACCTCTACAGCTGACTCAGCTATTGACTAACTAACTAACTACTCCTATCAATATTACACACCAATGGAATAGGTAGTCGTGTATGTTGCCGTGTATGTAGTAGTTTAAAATAGAAATGGTTTAAATTTTCTCTTGAGCATTGTAGGTTATGTAGATTTTATGTTTCTCAACCATTATACATAGTTCCACATCATTCTAAATCAATCTCCCCTATAACTTTTGATTTTCTTCACTTTAAAACACACTGTTTGAATAGTATCATTAATTCACAAATACTTCACCTCAACGATATCACATAAAAACACAATTGGTTATTGTATGAATACTATTGAGAGAATTTTTCCAAAGAAATGAATTTCAAGAAAAGCATTCAACTAATTTTATCTATGTGTTGATGATTATTTATACTAGAAGAAACAAAAATATCTAGCATGCAACTAACTCACAACTGACAATGGTCTAGATACCATAAACTATATACAACTATCACTAACTCCTAACTAACAGAATACAAAGACGCAAACTAACTGATTAATTAATGAATAATTAAATAACTAATTAAATCTTAATACCCCCTCCCCCTCCCCTCAAATTGGAGGTCTGGAGAACATTATCAACTAGTGCAATACAGCATAATGTTTGATGTCAGTTAAAGTTTTTGTTAAGACATCTGCTAGTTAATTGTCCAAGCTTATGTAAAGGAGTGATATAAAGCCTGCTTATGAAAAATTAACCAATCAAATTCAATGTGTTGGTTCTTTCATGAATCATAGCATTCTTGGCAATATGAAGAGCTAATTGGCTATCACAATACACCTTAGTAGAAGTTGGTAAGGGCACTATAAGTAGTCTGTTGAGCCAAACCAATTCACTTGCAACTTTCCTTATTTTGCTCTATACCTTGTTGAAGTTAGAGATATGATTTCTTATTTGTTTGATTTCTAACTGAGAGTAATATTACCTAACAAAATTATATACCCAGTCACAGATTTTCTATAATCTTGGCAAGCATCCGAATCAAAATCACTTTAGGCTTTGATATTGTATCTCCGATCATGTGACATGAAGATGCCTAGAGTGGGATCTACCTTGATATATCTCAAAAAATAGAATATTGCCTTTAAGGGAGACTCCTTGGCATCTTACATAAATTGTCTAAGATATTGCACACTATAGGATCTATCCATTTTGATGTCAATTAGAAAATTTAACTAGGTAATAAATTTCCTGAAATATAGGGGAGATGATAGAGGAGTTCCTTCTTAGGCATAAAGATTTTCTGTAGGATCCAGTAGAGAACTACAGCTACTCAATAAACTCATCTTCCTTGTAGAATATCTCCATCCCAAGGAAATAATATAACTTCCCTAAGTATTACATCTTGAACTTATCATTTTGAAAGATTTTGAATTCTTCAATCTCATACATATTAGTTTCAATTAAGATAATATCATCTACATAGACAACCAAAAAGATAGTAGAACTTATAATCTTTTACTGAAAAAGTGAGTAGTCATTTAATGAGGTATTAACTTCAAGAATACAATGCTTCACAGCTAGCTTGGCATACCATTGCCTGCTAACTTATTTTGGGCGATATATGGATTTGTTCAACTTGTATACCATTCTTAGTTTATTCATCACTAAACTTAGTGGTACTCCTTATCTACTTCCTCATGCAAATCACCATGGAGGAGTACATTATTCATGTTAAGTTAAAAAATGCTCCATCTTTTCTTTTCTTTACTACTGGACTCTTACAGTTGTCATCTATATCACCCATAAAAAGGTTTCTGTATTATTCAATTCTAGCTTGTTAAGTGTATTGTTTCACTATAAGTCATGCTTTTAACCTCTCAATTTTTTCATAAGACTTGCGTTTCACTTTGTATGAAAACTTTCACCCGATTGCCTTTTTGCCACTAGGTATGGCCACCAAGTCCTAAGTATGATTTGCATGCAATGCTTTAAATTCTAATATAATGGTATTTTCCAAGTAGGGTTCATAGTTGCATGTTCATATGAACAAATTTTATCATCACTATGAAGGGTACAAAATGTAGCACGAAAGGAAATGATGGCATATCAAAAGCAACAATAAAAGGAAAAATATTTTCTTTATGATGTAAAATGAGATACACGATAAAGATATAATCAAGAAATATAGGGGAGATAGAGAAGAAAGAAAAAATAATTCCACAACTTAAATAAATTAGATAAAAATAAATATAGTTTTGTAATTTTTTTATTTGATCAAACAATTAAATGATTGAAATTAAGGGAGAAGAGAATTGCAATCATACATGAATAAAACTTACTTAAAGATATTCAAGAGATATCCAATGTACACACAAAGGGATAAACCCACAAAACTCACAAGGGTCTTTAATCTGAAAATATTATCCTTAAAAACAAGATTAGAGTAAGTAAATAAGTTGATAAAAAACTAGTATCTATCAATTTAATACTACAATCACTTGTGCTTTCCTTATTATTTAAAAGATATTCTTCAATTTTAGAGGACTTTCCAAAATAAGTACTTTTAATAAATAATTTGGAAGTTAGCTTGCTAACATCCAATAAATTAGCACCCCCTAATAATTCACAAGAATTATTTTCACAATTCATGCACACTTTAAATTTTGGATCATCATTTTCATCAAGAGTATATGAGTGAATAAGGAATGAATCATTCAATTGGAAATCACAAAAAAGAGGATTGTCAAAAATTTTAAAAATTTAAGCTCAAACAGACTATCATCGCACATGTCATACTTCATTTCAAGAGTACTATCACCAAGAATATTCATGTCTTTACAAGATAAAGAATAATTACAATAAAATTAACTTGCAAAGACACATTCATTATAAATCACATTTTAGTATTCCAAGTAGCTAATGAAAAAATATATTCATCTTCATTACAAAAATTTTAGAAAACATCATATTTTTTCATATTTGTCATAACACTAGCTTGAAATATTTTAAACTCACAATCAATAATAATTTTAGCTCCACAATTATATTCAACTGGTAAATAATTATTCATTTATTTATTGATGTAAAATAAATAATCATCAACCTCAAAAAAAGATTGTCTAACATTCACACTCAAGTCAACATCAATTTCATTTGAAGTAACTAAAGAGTTAAGATGAGACTTTTTACCTTGATGAACACTTTAAGAATCTTCTTTACCTTGATTTTTTCTACAATTAAGCTCACTTTCTCTCTTGAAGTAGTCCCAACTTGACTTATTTCTGTTAATTTTTGAATTTCTTTTCATATTGAATCATTCGTTTTGTATTCTTCTTTAAAAAGACCTATAAAAAAGTAGAAACACAAGAAAACTTGGATTCAAAGGGTTAGATATTGAATATTGTGTGTCTATCTTTTAAGCTTAGGATTTGCCCTTTTATCTCTTCTTTCAATTTTAGTAGGAATTCCATGGTATGAGTTTATTGTCTTCTCTTATGGTTTAATCTATCAATTAATGTATATTTAATTATTAGATTGACCTTTCTTTCTACTAATTTTTGTTCTCCCTAATATATTTTTATTCTTTACTAGCTAATCTTTTGAATTCATCTTTATTTTATTTGTTCTATTAGTCTTTGGTATATCATTTTACATCACTTTAAAAACTACATCTCTAGAGATGTGTATTTTCTTTGTGGACAAATTGTATTCCCTTGATTCCAAGGGGTATCCTATGAAAATATCACGTGTGGTTTTTTCTTTAAACTAATCTCTTTGAAACTTGGGAATGGCTGGATAGTAAAGACGTCTAGATGTTCTTATATGAGAATAGAATGGTTTGGATTTGTGCAACAATTCATATGGGAATTTTCCCATGATGAGAGAAGTTTGGAGTCTGTTAATAATGTATGTGTCACATAGCCTACATTCTCCCAAATATTATAGTATTAGTTTAGATTAAAAAAGAAGTTCCCTAGTAGTTTCGCACAAGCATTTATGTCTTCTCTTCACCTTACTATTTTTTGTGGTGTGTATGGCAAGTTTTTTCATGAATGATTCCTTTGGATTTCAATAAAGATGATGTCTTAGTGTTTTTGAGCTAAAGTCCATTATCTATTCTTCTAGACTTATTAGTGGTGTCAAACTCTTTTTCACCCTTGGTTATGAACGTCTTAATGACTTCTAAGGTGTTATTTTTAGAGGTTAGAAGTTGGGTCCATATACATATGTTGTAGTCATCATTAAGGGTGATGAAGTATCTATGGTTGTCATGTGTCACTATAAAGAAGAATCCCCAAAGATCAATGTGCAACGATTGTAAAATTTTCATAGAAGTGTTGGTTCTATGGGAAAGTGACAATTTTTATTGCCTTTCCATTGGACAAATGCTATATAAGAAGGGTTGCTTGGTGGAAATGATTTCAATTATGGAATAAATGTATCTCATTTTCATAATAGGTTCATGCCTAAGTATGCTATACTATAACATGTCATGACCCAAATGGTCGTGAGTGGAACCAACACTAATTTTTTGGTGGAAAAATCATCTAAGTCAAATTATTACCCAATCATTTAGTCAATATTAAAATGAGGTTATCACAAAAACCAACTTAGAAATTATAAATATAAAACTAACCACTAATAATGTGGAAAATCAAACAAATCGCCTATTACAATCCCTAAGACCCAAAAGTCATCTAACAAGAACTTCTAAAATAAAATGTCTAAAAAAATATCCAAAAATAAAGAAAGATATAGTGTATCATTTTTGAAAAAAGGATAAGAACTAATATCCCCTGAATGATCATGTTTCTCATGCTGAGTTCAGGGCAACTTTTATAGCCATGGCCCATTGTAAAGATCTCAGAACAATCAGCAGGCTATTGCTCCATCCAATCTAGTGGAAAATACAGATGTAGCTACCATTCAGGATTTCACTCGAATAATCCCCCTTTATTTTTGGGATCCAAGTCTAAGGAGGATCTACAAGAGTTTCTGGATATGGTGTAGAAGGTGACTGATATCATGAGCTTCACTTTGGTTGAGAGTGTAGAGTTGGTTGCATATCAATTGTAAGATGTGGCTCACACCTAGTATAAGTAGTGGAAGGAGAATAGGGGTACTGAGGTAGGGCCTATAAAGTGGGAGGAGTTTTCCACGACTTTCTTAGATAGGTTTTTTCCTTTAGAGTTGAGGGAAGCTAAGATACAAGAGTTCATTAATTTGAATCAAGGTAATATAAGTGTGAAGGAATACTCATTTAAGTTTACTTAGTTGGCGAGGTATGCTCCTTCGATGGTGGCAGAAAATAGGTCTAGAATGAGTAAGTTTGTTTCTGGTATAGATGATAGTGTGGTTAAGGAGTGTAGGATTGCTATATTGATAAAGGATATGGACCTATCTATACTTATTGTTCATGCTTAGTAGATTGAAGAGGAGAAGTGTAAGGAGTAAAAAAGAGAGAATAAGAGGGCCAGAAAAGGTTGTTTTAACTTTTATTAGCCAAGGTCAAAAGATGGTGACCATTATTAGTTTCGTTAGAAATTCCCAGCTCTAGCTCTATCTCCATCTAGTACGCTAGTGCCAATGTTTAGGAACGACAATCAAGATAGAGCACCAGGCCATAAATCTGATGGTAGTATGAACAGTGGTTGTACTAATCCGCTCTGTAGAAAGTATGGTAGGAATTATCAGGTCATGTGTAAGACTGGCAGTAATGTGTATTTTGGATGTGGAAAGCTAGGCCATAGGATCCGAGAGTGTATGCTGGTGGCACAGAGGGGCAGAAATAATCGCCAATAGGGCCAGAACAATTTTCAGCAGCACCCACAGGTCACTGACTCAACAAGGTGCCACTTCTAGTGCAACTAGTGGGCAATGCCAGAACAGACTGTATGCACTCCAGTCCCGACATAATTAGGAAAGTTCTCCTGATATGGTTACGGGTACGTTACATGTTTTTCATCTTTATGTGTATGTTTTACTAGACCCCGGAGCTTTATTTTCTTTTGAAACCCCCTATATAGCTATCAATTTCGATGTCAATCCAGAAACATTAGCAGAGCCTTTCTCAGTATCTACCACAGTGGGTAAACCTATTATATCCAGATGGGTATACAGAAATTATCCAATTACAACATCTCAGAAAATCACTTCAGTAGATCTTGTAGAGTTAGAGATGACTGATTTTAATGCCATTCTCCGCATGGATTAGCTCTACTCATGTTATGCCTCAGTTTACTGTAGAAATAGAGTCATTCATTTTCTGTTTCCCAATAAACCAATAATTGAATGGAGAGTAGTACTTTAGTACTTAGGGGTCAAATTAGTTCATATCTTAGAGCAAGAAAGTGATATCAAAGGGGTGTGTTGCATTATCAGGGTAGACTGTGTGTTTTGTGTGTTAATGGTTTAAGGCAGTGGATTTTAGAAAAAGCACATGGTTCACGGTATTCCATTCACATAGGAGCCACTAAGATGTACCGTGATTTACGGGAAATCTATTGGTGGAATGGTATGAAGAAGGAAATTGCAGAGTTTATGGCTAAGTGTTCAAATTGTTAGCAGGTTAAGGTTGATCACCAAAGGCCCAGTGATACATTGTATGAGTTCAGCATCCCCACTTTGAAGTGGGAAGTGGTGAATATGGACTTTGCGATAGGATTGCCCCGTACGTATCATCAGTATGATTCTATTTGGGTTATTGTTGATAGAGTGACCAAGTCAGCCTATTTCTTACTAGTTCATACTTCGTACTCAGCTAAGGATTATGCCAGTCTTTATATTAGGGAGTTGGTTAAGTTTCACAGGATTCAGCAAATATAGGTACTCAGTTTATCGCTCACTTTTTAAAGGCTTTTCAGAAGGTTCTTGGTACCCAAGTTCATCTCAGTACAGCTTTTCATCCTTAGACAAATGGTTAGACAGAGAGGAACATTTAGACCTTAGAGGATATGTTGAGAGCTTTTGTGATTGACTTTAAAGGTAGTTGGTATGACCACTTACCTTTGATTGAGTTTGCCTATAACAATAGTTATCACTTCAGTATTTAGATAGCTCCATCTGAGGCTCTCTATAGAAGGACATGTAGATCTCCTATTGGTTCGTTTGAGGCAGATGAATCTTCTTTGATAGGACCAGATTCAGTGTTTGATATAATGGAGAAAGTTGAGTTGATTTAGGAGAGGCTGAAGACAGCCCAAAACCATCAGAAATCTTATAATAACGTGAGGAGAAAGGGTCTTGAGTTTGAGGTTGGTGATTTGGTTTATTTGAAGATTTTTCCTTTAAAAGGAGTGAAGAGATTTAGCAAGAAGGGGAAACTCAGTCCCCGCTTTGTTGTCTCTTATTGAATCTTGAGCTGTTTTGGGAAGGTAGTTTATGAGCTAGAGTTGCCTGCAGATTTGGCATCAGTGCATCTGGTGTTTCATGTCTCTTTATTAAATAAATATATTAGCGACCTAGTTTTAGTTGTGCCCTTAGAGAGTGTGGAGAAGAGAGATAGTCTTTCTTATGAAAAAGTCCCAGTTGAGATCCTTGATCGTCAAATTCGTAGTCTAAGGAATAAAGAAGTTCCCTTGGTTAAAGTTCTTTGGCGGAATCAGTCAATTGAGGGAGCTACTTGGGAAGCAGAAGTAGATATGCGAACCAAGTACCCTCATCTTTTCTCTACAAACTCAAGTTCATCTTGAGGTAATGATCTTTCTTAGATTGACTTCTTTCCATTCTCAGTTTCATATATATAACCAAACTCATGTCATTGCATGCATTCACAAAATTAGTTCAGTTCATGTATCATATCTTAGATTTAGTTATGTAATCATGTTTTAAGTCATGCATATTTAGTATATAATCCCAGCTTCCTCAGTAGTCCTAGTCTAACTAGTCATGAATATTCAGTATATGATCCCAGCTTCCTCAGTAGTCCCAGTCTAACCATTCTCATTCGAGGATGAATGTTTCTAAGGAGAAGATATTATAACATCCCAAAAATTAAGAACAATATTAGAACCATGATTCAAGCTCATGAAAAACAAAAAACCATGTTTTGATAGTTTGATAAGTGATTTGGACATATACTAAGTCCTCAAAAAGCTCCTACCTTGTAGACAAGTCAAAACATTCCTTAGCGATTAAATTCTTGTGAAGAAAATAACAATAATCACCTTCAAACAAGCATAAATTTTTGTATACTAAGAATTCAGCAGCTCAAGACCTACCAATAAATAGATAATTGAATTATCTTTCCAAATCCACCGGTTTTGCCTTAATCCAAGATTGGAGTAAAAAATTATTCAAATTTACCAAAGAGGTGTTTGTCTGCCAAGGCACGACGGTCAGGGTGATGGACCATTGCATCAGTAACGGCCCATCGCGTTAGACCATCACCCGTAAGCAGAAAGGTTGAAATATGGTCTTTTTGTGATAGTTGTGGCTATCCATCACCAGTCCTGTACTATAATGATGTTTTTAAATAGTTTTGAATTTTTCCCACTCTTTTAACCTCAAAACTACGTCTTTTCACGCTCTTAGCATCAACTGTAAAGTGTAAATACTACTCGAACCCATCATAACTCAAAAATCATTCTTCACAAAGCAAAAAGGGGTGATATCTTCTCCCAAAAAACCAACTAGGGTTCATCAAATTAAAGTTCAATACCAAGAATAAATCCAAGGCTTCAACACTCAGGTATGTGTGATGTTCATCCATGGTTTTCTTTCACCCATGGACTCCAAGAATCTTTTTTGTTTTAAATCATGAGTTTACCCATTCAAGTTGAATTATCTCCATAAAGCTCTTATTAATTTCAATTATAAGTTATGTTTATAAGTGTTTCCACGTGAAAAGAGCCATTACATATTTTGAATGTTGAAAACTTCACGTTAAGTCCCTAATTTATGATTTTAGTTTTGTAATCATGTTATTCTCGAATGCTTTACCCATTCCCATGCTTAAGTTCGCGACTCTCATGTGTTTGATGAAATGCCTAAGTTTTGGGTTTTGAGCAATGATCCCCTACTATGGGTTTAGAGATTTTATATGGCATTGTTATTATTTTTGTTCAATATTGGTGGGTTATGAACATCCGATACCTATGTATTTTACATATTTTCAGAATTTCAAGAAATGATTTTAATCACACCATGAATGTTACCAGTTATTCAGTTATTATGATCATGATGAGCTCTATCAGTTAAGTAAAAATTATTAGTTAAGCTTAGTTCAGTTCAGTTCTAGTGTTAGGTCAGTTGGGAGTAGGATTTAGCACCGAGCGAATATAGGGGTATCGGCTTTCCCGTCAGTTGGGCAGTATCGTTAGTAGCAATCCCTGCATTGTAAAACTATATAGCTAGAGAAGGATATAAGGGCTTACCCATTAGTTTAGGATTTACACCGTGGTCCTTAGGGACATCAGATTAGTGGGTTCACACAATCAGTGTTAGTAGCTGTGGCACGATAATGACATTCTTCAAACAGGGGTTACAGATTGGACCCCAATTAACTCAGATTAGGGCATGTCGGTTAGATGATACCTCCCATAGTCTCAGTACAGTATTCATTATATTTTTATTTTAGGTTTGCTTGACTAAGTGTACAGACTTTAAGATATTCAGTTTTACAGCTTTCAGTCTTTCAAATTACAGATTTATCTCAGTAATATAACAGATATAGACTTAGTCTTGCATTTTCAGATTTTATATAGTCATGAATTCATGCATAGTTAACCCGTGCTTTTCAGCCTATCCTTATTTCATATACCAGTACATTCAAAGTACTGACTGTATACTCTTCTTTGCGCTATGAAGTCTTATATCATAGGTTTGGATGCTCAGTTTCCTGACCACAATTAGATAGCTCAGCGTAATCCAGCGGTAGTAGTACTGAGTCCTAATCCATTGAAGGTAGTTTATGCTTATTTAGTATCTCAATATTTTTTATTTTCAGTCAGCCGGAGTTAGTTGGGAGACTGTACCATCTACTCCAAAGTTAGTTTAGAGGCTTTCTGACATTTAGATAGTTAGACAGCTCTATCAGTCTTATTAGATATTTTAGACTTGTGATTTAGCCTTCTTTCAGTATTCAGACTTCATGGATTTATTAGTTGTTTCAGCACATGTTTTTATCATTATTTTATTTAGTGATCCTAGCAGGTACTAACTCATGGGTTATCTTATGGTCACTTGTGACCGTAAGCACCATTGTCTCTACTAGGGGGTAACCTTGGGTCGTGACAATTATCAGTTGGGTATTGGTATTATGAAGCTTTGAGTAAAGTAGCAAGTGCCATAGGCAAACCTAATCCCACAGACCAGTTCACTGATAGTATGGAGAGAATATCATATGCAAGGGTTCTAGTGGAAACTGATAAAGTACAACCCCTAATCAATTTAATAGAGATGGTCACTCCCACTGGTATTTTCCAACAACTAGTAGAATATGAATGGAGACCAAAATATTGTGGTAACTTCTTGAAGTTTGGTCATTTCCTAGAAAATTGTAGGATCAAGAAGGAAGAAAATGAAGGAGAAGTTAAAGAAGTACCAATGAGAAAGAGGAGAAATAGAAGTAGGAAGAGGCCCTAAAAGAAACAATGCTTGTAGAAAAATGATATCCAAAGGAAGGTTAAATCAAACGATCCCCCTGTGTCTAGCTCAAAAGACCTTTACAAAGATAGGATGGTACAACAGGGTTCAGTGAAGATCTAGACAAATGGGATAGTTACAATAGGGTTCAGTAAAGATCTAGACAAATGGGATAGGTAATACAGAACAAAACAGTACTAGCAAAAGTAGCACAAAAACTTTTTCCCCTCTAATGAAAATCCCAGCAGATGATGGACCTCCAGGTTTACCTAGAGAGGCACCCGATATATGATCCTCTCTACATGGTACATCAGTGGTTTAAACCAACCCCTAAAAAAGAAAAAGGTAAAACTCTTTCTGAAAAAGTCTAAAGTAGATTTGTTTGGATACTTGGAAACAAGAGTAAAGGAGAACAAAGATGGTAACATCCTTAATAAGATGGTGGGAGTATGGAACATATGTTGTAACTAACCTATGGACCCAAATGGAAGAATCTATATAGTGTGGCAACCTACAGTACATGTTTCTATAATCCAGATCAAGGAACAATTCATTCATTTCTATGTAACTGATGCTTCTGGTAACTTCTTATCTTATGTCACTGTGGTTTATGAAAAAAATAGTTTGCAGTAAAGGATAGAGGAATGGAACGAACTTAAACCACTAGGGGTCAATACAGGAAGCATAATACTTATTGGAGATTTTAATGTTTGTTACTATGTAAAGAAACAACAAGGCCAAAGCGTTTTAGGCTTTACAGTATTGTATTGGAACATCAGAAGTTCCCTAAGATTGTGGCAAATACATGGATGAAATAATTTTCTGGAACTTATATGTATAAGTTGAATAAAAAACTTAAAGCTCTTAAATGTGATTTGCAAGGGTTGAACACTTATATGGTAGCTTACACTCAGAAAATTCAACAAACTAAATGTCAGCTAGACATTACACAGAGTAGGCTTGCTTCAGAGCCAATGAACCGGGTGTTGATTCAAGAGGGAATGAAGTTTCTTAAGGTGTTTCAGCACTGGAATTTGGTTAAGGAGAAGGTTCGAAGGAAAAATTTTGTAGCAACGTGGATCAAATGTGGAGATGCCAATTCCAAGTACTTCCATGTACAATGCAAGATCAGAGCCAACAAAAGCTCCATAACCTTTATTTATGACAGTGGAAGTACCAAAATTATTGATCCTAGCCTTATTGAGAAGGATTTAATTGATTTATTTACTGGGTTAATGGGTGTTTCTACCCCTGAGATACCTTACCCAAATTCTGAGGTGATCAATTACGGACCCAGTCTCTCACACCATCAGAAACTTAAAGTCATAAAAGATGTCACTGAATAGGATATTCTAAATATATTGAAGAGTATGCCAGTAGATAAATCACCTGGGGTAGATGGTTTCCCTGCTGAATTTTATACAACCCAATGGAACACTATCAAGGATGACGTTTTACTAATTGTGAAGGAGTTTTTTAGAACTGGGAAACTGTTGAAATCTTATAGGTGTACTGTAGTGACCTTGATTCCTAAATGTTCCAATCTTTCCATGGTCAAAGACCTTAGACCAATAGCCTATTTTACCACTTTCTACATGATACTCATAAAAATCCTCACCAGTAAGATAAAAAATTTTATAGGCACTCTCATAGGTCCTTCATAATTTGCTTTCATTCAGGGGAGAAACATCATAAATAACATCTTATTCAGCCATGAGTTGTTTAAATCGTACTCAAGGAAAGGAATGTCCCTAAGGTGTGTACTAAAAGTTGACTTCAAGAAGGCATATGACTCTATAGAATGGTGTTTTCTTAGGAGTATGTTAGCTGAGTTGGGTTTCCCTTTGAAGTTCATAACTTGGGTGATGGAATATGTCAGCTTTGTATCTTGATTTTTAAACAGGGGGCTCACAAAACCTTTCCAAGGGAAGAGAGGTATAAGGCAAGGTGACCCTATGTCACCTTACTTATTTGTAATTGTTATGGAGTACTTGAATAGAGAATTACAATGTCTTGATCAGGATAAATTTTTCAATATCATTCTAGATGTAAGAAGCTTGGAGTTAAACATAATGTTTTGTGGATGACTTACTATTGTTTTACAAAGCTAGTATCAAATCAGTAACTCTGTTCCAACAAGCCTTCATGAGGTTTTCTAGAGTTACAGGACTACAAGAAAACATAGAAAACAGTTCAATATATGTTTATAGAACTCAACCATAGGTGAAATAGAGAATTCCTGATTTTTTGGGCTATGTTGAAGGTGGATTACCTTTTAAATACTTAGGAGTGCCCATATCTTCAAAAAAAACTAAATATTGTCTAGTGTATGTCACTAGTTGATAAAATAGCAGAGAGTGAATTACTGGAGTGCCAAACTACTTTCCTATACAGGAAGACTATAGTTGAAAAAGTCTGTTGTCCTTCGCATCCAAACCTAATGGGCACAGATTTTTCTAATGCCAAAGAGGATCATGAAATTGATAATTGGACTATGCAGAGTGTTCTTGTGGACTAGTGCTACCTTGACATCTAAAAATGCTCTTGTATCTTGGGAAATGATTTGCCTCTCTAAAGCTGCAGGTGGTGTAAATGCTTTGAACATTCTTTTGTGGAATAAAGCTGCAATCTCTAAACAACTCTGGGCATTGATTGAGAAAAAAATTACTTATGGATAAAGTGGGTTGATGACTACTACTTGAAGTTTGACAATCTTGAATGCTGTGAATTTCCAAAAAATGCCTCTTGGGCAATCAGGAACATTCACTATCAAAAAGATATATAATGCCCGTACTCCCTAGCTTCCAAAGATCCCTTGGAAAGGTATCGTCCTAAATCATTCAGTGCACGCAAGATACAAATTCATACTATGGCTCACCTTGCTGCATAGATTATCCACTATTGAGAGGCTAGCTAAGTTTAGAATTCAGGTGCCTAGAACTTGTGTATGCTGTTGAAATGTTGATGAAATACAAAATCATTTATTTTTAAAATGAAGTATCCCCAAAAACTTGTGTATGAGACTACTGAATTAGCTAGGGATACAAAAAAGTGTAGGCTACTGGAACCAGGAGACAGAATGGGTAGCATAACAAACTAGAGGGAAATCTGCCAGAGGTGTTGTTCTTTGCAGGGTATTTGTAGTTATGGCCAACATGATATGGAGGAGCACGAACAGCATCACATTTCAGAAAGGTAGATATGAAGAAGCCAAGGCATACAGGGAAATAGCAATCCATATCCACATTCAGGGACAAATGCATAGAAAATGGGAGATGGTACTTCAATAAGTTGTTGCAGCACCATGATGAAATAGATTGATGTATTTAGAGGATCAAAGTGAATGTAATTATTCTAGTATTTTATTCTCATTACAAGTTTTACACCCTTATATGTTAGGAGGGACTTAGAACTAGTATAGTTTGGTTTGTTTACATTGAGAAAAGAGGGGGTTTGTCACTAGTATGTTTTGTAAATACTTACTTGGTGAAATAAAATTTAATATTTACCAAAAAAATACATCAATAATGGGCCAAACAATACTTACTAACAAACTATGTTGCCATAAAGAGTATCAACCACATCATAAACAACCACGAACACAAAAATAATACCATAAGTAGCAACTATGACCTTCTCAACGTCACAATTAGAATACAATTAGCTTGTTATCAGCTTATTAAACCACATGACCTCTCAAAATCAATACTAGTGTGTATACACATGCTAAGGGACTTATTTCTATCAAACTAGTCATGACCTATAGGGGACAATCTAAGTCCATGTACCATACCAGTATGACCAATATGCTTGCAAGCTAATTCAATCATGCCAAACCACTCAACTTAACCAATTGATTCCATTTCATAAAAATCAAAATCCATGACCATCAAGGGTATTTCAAAATTATTTTTATCTTCCGCTATCCTTTAATGCAATGTACTATTCCAAAGTAAGTTAAATAATGCAAATTCCATATTCAAAACCAAAGTTTTAAAGGTGGGTTGAGGTTAATGCCATTACCTAGCCAAATTTTCATCAATTTTGGGGAAACCCATGTTTTTTATTCCAATCCTCATAAAAATGCTTCCATTCAGACCAAAAACATCAATCAAAGTATAAACAACATATTTAAATCATGGAAAATACAATTCAACTAACAACTATCAAAAGCCCTGAACCTAATTTCAAACCCATAATTAAAATCATATGAATAATGATTAAACATATGCCATAATGTAAAATTCAACTTAGGGAGAGACATACACGCCTGCAATACCAACGAATTTGAAAAGAAATCAAAGTTTTGAGCTTGAATGGTGAATTTTCTATAGAACCCTTAAAATTTCTTAGTTGGAGAGTTAAAGAAGAGAATAATAATGTTTGATCTTTGAAAAATGAAGAAAAGGGATTTATTTAGTATTTAAAGGTCGTGCAAGGGGAAAAAGGACCAAAAGACCCACACCCCAAGTAAAAAAAATGGGCAAAAATTTCATAGCGGTGTGGCACACCTCTATTATGGAGCTTAGCCTCCATGTCATACCCTTATCGCGGAGGCTAAGTGGTGTGGCACACCACCATCATGAGGTCTTACTGCCTCTTAGTTTCAAAATGGTCCTAAACCTCTTTAAAAAATTCCAAAACTTTTCCAAAACATTATTTTAACATTTCTAAATGTAACTCAAGTCAAAAATTGACATTACGCATGCGAAAGGGTCAAAAATAAATTTGTTGAAATTTTGGGGCGTCTTATATTATCCCTCCTCCCTTTTAGATGATTCGTCCCCCAATGAGGAGTAAAGATATTTTTAGCATAATAATGAAAATAACATAGAAATCTTAGGAAAAATTTATAATATGATAAGAGGGCAAATGAAAATCATACCTTAAGCTTTTTCCTCCAACACGGGGAACAAGAATGGGTACTTGACCCTCATATCTTCCGCAGCTTTCCATGTAGGTTCTTTCACCTTTTGATTCCTCCAAAGGACTTTTATCGAAGCTACATCCTTTGTCCTTAATCGATGAACTTACCAATCCAGTATCTCAATAGGATCTTCCTCATAAGACAAAGAATCTGACACACTAACATCCTCAAAAAGTACTATCAATGAAAGGTCACCCATACACCTTTTAAACATAGGCATTTGGAGAACAGGATGAATAGAAGCCAAACTTGCTGGCAAATCTGACTCACATGCAACATTCCCAAATTTTCCTGACAATCTTATATGGACTAATTTAACGAGGACTGAGCTTTCCCTTCTTTCCAAACCTCATGACTCCTTTTATAGGAAAAATATTCAAGCATACCCAATCATTTACTTCAAACTCCAACTTCCTCCTTATCACATCGCATGAGACTTCTTACAACTTTGAGTAGTCTTAAGTCTTTATTTAATCACCTTTACCTTCTCATGGCTTAGTGAACCAAGTCAAGGACAAACAACCTAGTCTCACCTACCTCATACCATCCAATAGGGGACCTATATCTCCTACCATAAAAAGCCTCGAAAGGAGCCATTTGAATGATTAATGGTAACTATTTTTGTAAGAAAACTTGATAAGAGAAAATGGTCAACCCAACTACCCTTAAAGTCAATCACATAGGCCCTTAGCATATTCATTAAATTCTGAATAACAGACTCCGCTTGCCTATCCATTTGAGGCTGGAAAGAAGTGCTAAGGTTTATCTAAGTACCCAAACCTTTTTGAAATAAATTCCAAAAATGAGGCATGAATTGCATACCTCGATCTAAAATAATGGACATCAGTGCTCCATTTAATTTGTCTATCTCTGAATAAACAACTTAGCATAATCCTCACCCGAGCAGTTAGTCCTCAGAGGCAATAAGTAAGCAAACTTAGTCATTCTATCCACAATGACGCAAATAGAATCATATTGGTTGTGAGACCGCGGAAGGCTAGTGATTAAATCCATATTAATCATCTCTCACTTCAACATGGGTAACTCTATCTCTTGAGATAGGCCACCAGGCATCAAATTCTCAACCTTGACTTACTGACAAACCATACACTTAGCCACAAAGTTTGCTATATCTCTCTTTATTTTATTCCAACAGTAAATTTCCTTTAAGTCATGGCACATTTTGGTTGAACCCAGATGAATTGTATATCTGGACCTTTGAGCCTCAGCCAAAATCCTTTCCCCTAACCCATCAACACAGGAATACAAAACCTTCCTTGATACCACAAGATGATATTTCCCACAATCTCAAAATCCATAAACTTTTGTTGACACACATCATCATTAATCTGCATAAGTATGGAATCCAAAACCTGCTTCTTCTTCACCTCAGCACCAGGAGATGATTTAACAGCTTCTTGAACAATCACTCTCCCATCCTCAACGTCCAAGAGATGAACTCTTAAATTAGCCAACCTATAATATCCTTCACCACCCCAATTTTCTCCTTATCAATGTGAGATAAGCTCTACATAGACAACCTACTAAGAGTATCAACAATAATATTAGCTTTATCTGGAAGATAGAAAAGGCTCATGCCATAATTCTTAAGAAATTTAGGCCACCTTATTTTTTCTAGATTCAATTCTTTCTGCGTAAACACATACTGCAAGCTCTTATGGTCTAAAAATAAATATCCAAATATACCCCATATTGATAATAGCACCAAATCTTCAAAGCAAAGACCACAACCGCTAACTCTAGATCGTGAGTGGGGTAATTCCACTCATAAATTTTAAGTTGTATGGAAGCATAGGCTACAAACTTACCATGATACATCAACACACAAACCCTTACAATACATAACAAACCCATTAGTACCCTCAAGAAGGGTCAAAACTAGCATAGAAGTCAACTTATCCTTTAACTTCTCACAACTACCATCACAAGCATCAGACCATAAAAACTTAACCTTTTTTGAGTTAACTTTGTTAGGGGAGAAGAAATAGATACAAAACTCTCCATAAACCTCCTATAATACCTTGCCAAGCCCAAGAAACTCCTAAAGTCAGTTGTAGTCATGGTTTCAGGCCTCTTCTTAACTTCCTTAACTTTCTGTGAATCCAGCTTGATCCCCTCACTAGAATTAACATACCCAAGAAAGGTCACAACACAGCTAAAATTCAAACTTAGAAAATTTAGCATACAATTTCTGGTCCTTAAGAGTCTACTACATAATTTGGAGATGATTGTCATAATCCTCCTCACTTTAAGAGTATACTAAAATGTCATCAATGAAGACCACAATAAACTAATCCAAAAACTACTTAACACCCAGTTCATAAGATCTGTGAAAGCACTCAGAGCATTTGTCAATCCAAAAGACATAACTAAAAACTCATAATGGCCATATCGGGTTCAAAAAATAGCCTTCGGAATATCAACCTCCCTATTTTTCAACTGATGGTATCCCAAAAAAATATTAATCTTAGAGAAACACCTAGCACCCTAAAGTTGGTTGAAAAGATCATCAATCATAGGAACAGGATACTTATTCTTCACTATAACCTTATTCAACTGACGATAGTCTATACACTTCCAAAAAGGCTCATCTTTCTTTCGCATAAAAAGTATAGGAGCACCGTACGAAGAAATAGTATGATGGATGAAACCCTTATTAAGAAGATCCTTTAACTACTCCTTCAGTTCCTTTAGTTTAGTTAAAGAAATCCTATAAAGAGGAATGGAAATAGGAAGGGTATTCAATAGAAGATCAATCCCAAAATCTATCACCCTATTGCGAGGAATTCTAGGAAAATCATCAGGGAAAATTCATTAATAATAGGGACAAATTACAAAGAAGGAATTTTAGAATTGGAATCCTTAACCCAAACTAGATGATATAGCCACCCTTTGGATATCATTTTATGAGATCTAAGATAAGAAATAAACTTCTCTTTGGGTACTAAGGAACTCCTCTCCTATTCAATCACCGGTTCATTAGGGAAATAGAAACTAAACTTTCGAGTCCTACTCCAGAGAAGCATAGCACAAATAAAGTCAACCCATCCCCAAGATTACATCAAAATCCATCATATCAAGTTCTATCAAATCCACTAACATCCATCTAAGAAAATGGACACCACACAACTCCTATAGACTTTTCTAGCAATAATAAAATCACCCACTAGAGTAGACATAAAGAAAGGGTCAAAAATATTTTCAGGACTAAAACCATAGTGAACAACTATATAAGGGGTCATATAAGATAGGGTAGAACCCAGAGCAAGTAAACGATAAACATCACGAGAGAGAAGTTGTAACATATCAGTGACAATGTTTAGGGATGCCTCAGATTCCTGATGAGTAGCAAGAGCATAGAGACAATTTTGGTTACTGTCGATACCCAGAGCATAGATTTCTTTGTTGAACGGCTCTCTCCCTACTCTCCACTAATGGCTCTCTCTCTCTCCCTACCCCCTCTCTCTCTCTCATCCCGGTCCCCGGCCCCCATCGCCGTCGTCGACCTTCGGCGCCGACCCGACCCGACCCGACCTCCGGCCCTCAGCGCTGACCCCCATCGCCGCTCCCCACTGCCCTCCGTCACCGACCTCCGATTCTAATCCGCTCTCCCCCCCCCCGTTCATACCCCCCCTCCCCACCCATCCCCCCCCCTGGCGCCGGCGGGATACAACCGCCCCCCCCCCCGCCCACCTCGGTCTTCAGCCAGCCGCCGGTCGGTCTCCAGCAGCCGATTCGGTCCCCAACAGTCGAAGCTCGGTCTCCAGCCGCAGCTCCGCCTGCACCCGCCGCTCGGTCGCCAGCAACCGCAGCACCCAAACGACGACCAGTTCCCTCGGTCTCCAGCAGCCGTAACTCTATCTCAGCACCGGAATCCCCCGGAACCCGATCAACGCTGGGCTTTGGTTTTTGGCTTGGTTTACAAGCGTAACCCGGTGACTTCTAACCTTTGTCATTTCATTCTTCGTATTATGCTAGTAGTAGCCCCTGTACCTTGACTTGCGTTGGATTTGTTGATATTGTCTGTTGTCTGTTATTGCTGTTGCTGTGGTCATTTCTTGCACTGCTTTGGATTGGGTTATCGGCTTGGGAATCTACTTTTGGGGCTGTGGGTGTTGAGTCCAGTGGTGTTTGCTCTCTAGTTGAGTTTAGTTTTGTTCCTGGATTATTACTTTGAATTTGTGTGAGCCTTATATTTCTTACTGCTGCTTTGCTACTACCATCGTTTATATCTTGATATGTTTTTATACTTTTGTGTACTTTCGTGTAGCTATGGCTGTGGGCGGTAATGGTTGGATAGGGTCATGTCTGAGGGGGTTGGGGCGTGGGGCCGGGGTGGGGGCGGGGAATGAGAAAAGGGCGGGAGTGTGAGGGAGGCCAAGGTTTGGCCGCGGGGGGGAGGGGGAGGGGTAGTGGAGGGCGTATGGATAGTGATGGTAGGCTGAGGGTTGGGTTTTGGAATATTGGAACCCTTCAGGGTAAGTCCATAGAGCTTGCGAAGATTCTTAGGAAGAGGAGGATCAATATTGCGTGTGTTCAAGAGACCAAGTGGGTAGGGTCTAAGGCTAGGGAGGTGGATGGTTACAAGCTGTGGTACTCTGGGAGTGAGAGGCGTAGGAATGGAGTTGGCATCTTATTAGATGAAGAGCTTAGAGGTCAGGTAGTAGAGGTGAAGAGGATCAACGATAGGTTGATGACTATTAAGTTGGTCATTTAGGGGTTTACCCTGAATGTGTGTAGTGCCTATGCGCCGCAAGTGGGGTCGGAGGGGGAGGAGAAGATGTGGTTTTGGGAGGCTTTAGAGGAGGTGGTGAGAGGCGTGCCTAGCTCGAAGAAGATTGTTGTAGCAGGAGATTTCAACGGGCACATCGGGGCGTTACCGGGAGGCTTTGGTGATGTGCATGGTGATTTTGGTTTTGGGGAGAGAAATGAAGAGGGGGCTACTCTATTGGAGCTTGCGAGGTCCTTTGGGCTGGTAGTGGTGAACTCGGGCTTTTCGAAGAAGGACGATCACCTGATCACCTTTCGAAGCGCGATAGCCAGGACCCAGATTGACTTTTTGTTGCTTAGGAAAGGGGATAGGGCGTTTTGTAAGGACTGTAAGGTCATCCCGAGTGAGAATCTTTCGACCCAGCATAGGCTCTTGGTTATGGATTTGGGTATAAAGAAGAATAGAAAGAGGATGAGTAAGGAGTGTAGACCTAGAATTAAGTGGGGTGGCTTGACGCCAGTGAATGCATGAGAGATAGGGGAGAAGTTAGCGGGAATGAGAGTGTGGGAGTGTAGGGGGGACATGGATAGTATGTGGGATAGGGCGGCTAGGTGCATCAAGGAGAATGCAAGTGAGGTGTTGGGTGTTTCTAGGGGCCGGGCCGGGCATCATCGAGGGGATTGGTGGTGGAATGAAGAGGTGGAGAAGAAAGTGGGGACCAAGAAAGGGGCGTATGCTAAATTGGTTGAGAGTAAGGATGAAGAAGAGAAATGTGTAAACAGGAAAGAGTACAAGCTAGCTAAGAAGGAGGCTAAGTCAGCAGTCATGGAAGCTAAGATGGCCACTTTTGAGAGCTTGTATGCAGGGTTACAGGGGAAAGGAGGGGAGAAAAAGTTGTTTAGACTCGCTAAGGCTAGGT